>NW_012114744.1:7529723-7539594 GCF_000951035.1 Colobus angolensis palliatus | reverse complement strand
AAATAAAAATAATTAAAAATAAAATCATTGGTTCAATTTTCACATCAGCCAAATAACTTCTTCCATTCTCTACTCAAAGTCTGAATATCTAAATTTGATTATCATTTTGCAGTTCGATATATATATTTGCAAGTGTATCAGTTTAAGCCAAGAGCATATAGCCTTCAAATGATGGCTCAGTTTTATTTTCATTTGAAAAAATAGTAACTTTTAGAAATGATCTGGGTAATTCAGAATCTCATTAAATTACATATTTGAAAAAGGTGTTTGATATTTAATTAGCTTTTATTAATTTTATTTGTGAAGTTTATTTGTGAAACTTATACATTGAAAAGCTAACGTAGATATAAAATAAATGAGGTCCTAAATATACTAATTTACATAATTTCAAAATGCCCTGACTGTAGACCTTTCCGCAGATTTTAACATATAAATACTCTAAACCTTGAAAAAATTGAGGGTATTTTCTAATCATTTAAAACATTCTCTTAATCTTATGATTAAATGAAACCATGTGAAAATTTAGATGGATCCTGAAATCACTCTTTAATATATGGTCCTGGGCCACCAGCAAATAATAAATGGTAAAACGCATTAGTATATACATATGTACTAATAAAATGTGTCTTATGGTTTTCATTTGTAAAATATTTGTTCCTAGCTGTTCAACCACATATAGTTAGGTAAAATGAATGTCTTGGAATTATTTGCCACATTTAATTCATTTTGAACATAAGTCATTTATTTATTAGGGTGTGTAGTTCTTCAGGAAAACTAACATGGATTTTAACAAATGTGCCAATCAGTTTAAAGTTATTTTCTAGACTTGTCACTACGCATTTAATAAAAGCAACATAATATTATTTCAGTTATTTAATTAACGTGATATTTGTAAGCAAAAAACATAATTTAACTTAATTCTTTTTTATCGTGTATTAGTCACATTATTAATTATCGATGAAACTGAACCTTATGAATAGTGTTTATTTTGACAATAACAAATACAGATAAAATATTCACATATAAGAGACTTGTTTTTAATTCCAATATCACATTGTAGAATTAAAACCAAGGAATCTTATTGTGTGAAAAATCTATCTGCAAACATAATATGGAAGTATACCATTACATCATTGTCATCTTTAAAATGTAATAACTTACTATTCCATATGTATACTGAATACAACTCAAGTTTATTTTATAAAATTATGGATCATAAACTTCATTTTAAAAATACTGTTAGCAAAACTTGACAATTTATTATTATTTTAACTGATACTAGGAAATGAAGAACAAGCAAGCCACTGTCCACATGATGTCAAGCCAGTGAATGTCTTTAACATCTTTGATGTGTAGTCAGAGCCCACTGCCCTTTCCCAAGCCCCATCCAAGATATAACCTTGAAATTAAGGGAAAACCCCAAGCCCCTTCAAGCAAATCTTACTTTTTGAAAACTTGGTGCCAGTCAGGCACCTACCAAACAATGCCAAGCTTCAACTTAATTATATTTCTTATGAAGCTTAATTGAAACTATGGAAGCCTACCTTATGACATTGGTTCTAAAATACTGAACTGTATCTCAAACTGATACAATCAAACAAAATGTATAACATTTGATGAAAAATTTCTTTCATTTAGCCTTTAGTACATTAGTAAAAAAACAATTAATAGAGTTCTATTTTAACAACTACCACCAAACATCAAAGTAAATCTAAATTTTATATTTTGAACACAAAAGTTCATAAGGCAGGAAATATTCTAGACATAATCTTTCATCCTTGATACAGTCTTTAGTCAACCAGAGACCCTGTGCTTTTGGAATAATTGCTTCCTTTAAATGGAGGTAGAGACCTTTTAAAACTGTTACCACTAGGCTAAGTTCTAAGACCAGAGATTCCAGTATAAAATTAAGTTCTCCAGTTTCCTAGAAAAAAAGTACTACTGAAACATTACAGGGTAGGTTAGAGTATTACCACATACACAGAAAACCACAACTTTTATTTGAGAAGCAATCTCTCATGCAGTCAAGGTTTCTTCACCCTTTGTGTGGTGGAGGCAGCTGAAACAGAAATAAACCTACTTGTACTGACTATCATCAGTACCTCTTGTAAATTATGCCAAAAACCCAGGAAAGGGGTACCAACAGGGTAATTGAGCAAAGCTGTAAAAGAAAGAGCCAGTGGTAAAATGATTAGGTGATCTATCAAAAAAAATGCTTCCAGATTTACTTGCAGCCCAACCATACAGAAAAGATACTGTATTTTTACAGTAGGTCTAAATTTGAATTTATATCACAGATCCTTCTTTTTCTTTTCACCTTTAAAGCACAGATGCCCGCCATTTATGTGTGTGTGCGTAAAGAATAGAACCCAGAAATCAGCTGGGTGCAGAAATCACTGTTGTGTTACACGTACTTCAGATTAACTTTCAGCAAAATCTTAGATTTGAATCTCCCTACAGATGTCAATTTCCACTTGTTGCAGATACTTTAAATCTTTCTGAATGATTCTCATGCTCATGCTCCAATTTCATATCTGCAGACCTTGTTGAAGCTGAAGTGGGAAACTGGGGACAAGACCCTTTACCAAAGCATTGTAGGAGGCAGCTGTCCTTTATGACTCTCCTTGTCTCCTTTGTCCATGACTCTTCTCATAAGAGCTAGGCAGAGGTGTGAAGAGCTAGGCAGAGGTGTGAAGGATGCTGCGGTAAAAGTTGACAGTAAGGGGATCTGTTCTTTTAGTAAGACCTGGAAAAGGTGCTGTCTCTTACTGTGGCTGGTAGTTTGCTATAGAATATGGAATTCTTAGACATCATTGTGTTCTCCCAAGGACCAATAGCAGTGATTCCAAGGCAAGAGAAAAAGTCTTCCTCAACATCCTCCTTTGGAATCAAATTATCTACAGTTTCTTTGGCAAAATAAATATAAAAGCATATTCGAAGGCTCAAATCAGTAAAAGAGCACAAGTGTTTTAAAAGCAGATATAAGTTTACATAATTATGGTTCATTTAAAATATCTTTAACTAAACAACTTTCGTAGACAGCAAAAATGTAATTACTTTAAATCTACCAAAGTCAAGTTAAAGACCCAGCTTTAATTCTTAGGTTCATGTAAAAGCTAAAAGATTGTAGATTACCTAATATCATTATTTTTCTAGGCAGCTGAACAAAATTGTGCTTGCATTTATTAGTGCTGACATGAAAGGTTATGTTTTCTATGCTAAGTCAAGTTCTCCTTATTTTTTGGAACCGAACAGTAAAATTCTAGAAACTACAGAAGTAACAACAGAAGTTACTATTTAACTTCTAGAAACCCTGGAATCTATCCTTTTAAATCTTACTAAATAAAACCATCTGAGTCTCTTCTGATTATAAGGCCCATAACATTTTTATAAATAAGGAATTAATACATTTCCTGCTTCACAAATATGGCAAAAAATGTTGAGATTAGTTACTGTGTTAAAACAAAAAAGATCAAAAATTAAAAACTCAAAATAATTGTTATAGTAATTATGATCTTTTAAGAACATAAAACCAGCACAGGAAGATTCAGTTCCAAAAGGTGAATTTCTTTGGGGACCTCCATCTGCTTTCTTTGAGTGAGGCTGTGAGCGCCCCCACTGAACAGCTCCCTGATATGGAAGGCCTGGTTCCAGGCTGCCATGTGCTATCCATCTTAGTCCTCCTCATCAGTGATGTGCCCTTCACTATCTTCCTTCTGGGGTGCCCTCGATTGGCGGCCAGCCTCCTGAGTGAGATACTTGCAAAATGGCTCAATGTCCCCTGTCGCTCCATTCTCTTTTCCCCTACTTGGAGGAACTGGAAGTGCATGCACTTTTGCTAAAAACATGCCCAACCAGAATGGGAAATTACCTGGAGATCTATCAGTGAAGGTTTCAGTATTTACTCATTTCACAGACTAATACAGAAAAAAGTAATTTATATTCAAAGGCAGTCTTACACTGTAATGTGAACTTTTTATTCAAATTTTATTACAGTCTAAACACCTACTAGTGTATGTGTGTGTGTGTCTAAATGTGTGTGTGTGTGTGGATGTGTGTCTCTGTGTGTGTGTGATTTAAAGACTGGAACAGAATCCTGCATGCATTTCAGATTAACTTTTAGCAAATCACTGAATTTAATTTATTCTGCTATTTTGTTCATTCATGCGTTCAGTTGATATTTAGAGAATGTATCCTATGTGCCATATCTTTCTTCATTTCTCAACCAAAGAATAAGCAACAAAAGGAGGCTTGCTAGAATTAACTGTCTTCTTCTTGCTTTATGACTCAAGCTAAGGGATGGGTAAAAGACGAAGTTTGAATTGAGCTGGAGATTAATCTTTTAAAAAGAAATGGACTTTTAAAAACCAAAGTGAGCCAAAAGCACAAAGAATGCCATTGCAGGATAGAAAAGTAGAATTCAACCTAGCCTGGTTGGATACAATGGCTGGGTAAAAAATAAAAGTCTTCATATTTATATTCCATTGATTTGATGTGCCTTAATGCTTACAATTTCATTTAAAAGTGAGCAACAGAACCCTGGCTTTTCTTTCAGTTTGTTTGATAAACTAATAATTTTGAACAATTCAAAGTGGAAAAATCTAGTGCTTTAACAACAGTAGAAGCCTGTAATAAAATGTATCTCTCCCACTTTTACATTGTACAAATAATGAACATGACAACAGCTTTTTAAGTGAATAATAAATGATATTGCAGTTGATACAGTCTAACTAGAGAATTTCCAGCAAATTCATACCTGCCAGCAAAAATATGCATTTTTATCAAATGAGATAGATTCATTTTAAAACTCACAATGTTACATGATACCTAACTATAATAACACAGTTGCCCAACCTTAATTAAGTGACGCTATCATAATTGGTATTGCTCTAGTACTAAGTGCAACAGCAGTATTCTATGCAAGCAAGGGACTGGACAGTCTTGTTCTTCTCTATATTCCCAGCAGTCAGCCAAGTGCATGACACACAAATGTTCTATATTAAACAAATACATAGAACTTTCAAAATAGGAAATTCGTGGTAGACAGCTTTTACCACTGTTTTTTTTTTTCTTTCTTTCTCCTATATCAAAAAGTAAACCTGCTGATTTTTCAACATTGCACTGCATGGCTATGGAATCTTGAAGGAATACAGAAAGTAGTATTATAAGGTTTTGTTTCATTGTGGGCATGAAGGCAGATATTATCAATAAACACTGATCAATAAACTAAATAAAGAAATTAATACACTTTCTTCTTGACACAGGATTATACTAGGTAAAAGAAAGTTCAGGAACTCAAACAACTCAGCAGTAAAAATAATAGTAATAATAATCATTTCATTAAAAAATAGGCAAAAGATCTGAATAGATATTTTTCAAAAGAAGAACATAGAAATAGCAAATAGATATGTGAAAAAAATGCTAACATGTCTAATTATCGGAGAAATACAAATCAAAACCACAATGAGATTTCACCTCATCTCAGTTAGGATGGCTATTATCAAAAAGACAAAAAATAACAAATGCTGGTGAGGGTATAAAGAAAGGAGAACTCTTATTCCCTGTTGATGGGAATGTAAACTAGTATAGCCATTCTGGAAGAAAGCATGATATTCCTCAAAAAATTAAAATTAGAATTACCATACGTGTCAACCATCAGACTGCTGGGTATATATCCAAAGGAAATGTAATTCAAAGGAAATGTAATCAATATGTCAAAGATATATCTGCACTCCTATTATTGCAGCACTATTCACAGTAGCCTAGATATGGAATCAATCTAAGTGTCCATCAATGGATAAATGAATTTCAAAATGTGGTATATATACATAATGGAACATTAGCCATAAAAGAATGACATACTGTGATTGTGACAACATGGATAAATTTAGAGGATATTATGTTAAGTGAAATAAGCCAGGCGCAAAAAGACAAATATCGCACGATCTCACTTACATGTTGGAACCTAAAAACATTGATCTCATAGAAGTAGAAAGTAGAAGAGTGACTACTAGATGCTGGTGAGCATGGGGGGACAGTGAGGAATGCAGAGAGACTGGCCAACAGGTACAAAGTTATAGTCAGATAGGACAAATAGATCCTGGTGTTCTACTGCACAGTAGGGTTACTATAGCCAACAATAATGTATTGTATTCTTCAAACTAGCTGGAAGAGGGAATTTTTAATGCTTTTGCCACAAAGGAATGACAAGTGTTTGAGGTGGTGGGTATGCTAAGTACCCTGATACGATCATTACACAATGTATATATGTATTGAAACATCATACTGTAGCCCAGAAATATGTACAATTGTTATGTGTCATTTAAAAACAAAATAAAACTTCATTCAGGATAATAAAATAATCTTCTACACTCTGATACGCATTTATGAAATAACTCCTAGAAAAATTATTTCAGCAAATAGCATCAAAGGCCAAGTAATTGCTTTTTTTTTTTTTTTGAGACGGAGTCTCGCTCTGTCGCCCGGGCTGGAGTGCAGTGGCCGGATCTCAGCTCATTGCAAGCTCCGCTTCCCAGGTTTATGCCATTCTCCTGCCTCAGCCTCCCGAGTAGCTGGGACTACAGGCGCCCGCCACCTCGCTCGGCTAGTTTTTTTGTATTTTTTTAGTAGAGACGGGGTTTCACTGTGTTAGCCAGGATGGTCTCGATCTCCTGACCTCGTGATCCGCTCGTCTCGGCCTCCCAAAGTGCTGGGATTACAGGCTTGAGCCACCGCGCCCGGCCAGTAATTGTTATATTCTAAAAACACTAATCTGTAATAAAATATCAAAAGATTAATTATAAATAAATTCTGATTTGACTTGTGCTATACTTCATCAAATTTTAGAATATACTAACAGTGAAGACATTTTTGGTAACTCTGTAATTGTGTAATACTCATTGAATCACTTCTTTAAAAAGTGATCTATATTTTATATACTGAAACAAGCATACAGAAAAGATTTTAAGGACATTTTAACAAAATACATCTTTTCTACAATAATATTTACCTAAATCTGGTTTTTATTACATTTTTCCTGAACTTTACATAACATTGCCTCATCCCTATTTTTAGCTCTGTTTTCTCACTTTGAGTAGGTTGTGAAGACGAAAATGAGATTACTGGCATGCATAATGTTTTTGCTTGAATTATGGAAGGGGCTTTTTATAACATTGCTCTCTGTTACTACTTTCATTCTCAATAAAGAATCACTCAGAATCTAAGGGTATTCATAGTGGTAAATATCAGAAACAGAAAATGGGGTACATAGCTAGGGACACATACTACTAAAATACTTTTTCTTTGAGCTCAGACTCACTAATTCAAGCTCACCTACTGAGCAGCTACATGATACTGAACAAGTTGTATGACCTCGCTATGCCTTATTTCACTTGTAAAATGGATATAATAAGTCTTACAGGGTTGTTATGTTGAATTACTTGATAAGTGGAAAACAGCAGTGACTGGCACATCGTTCGTGTACAAGAAACAGTGGTCATCATACTTATTACTAGACTTTGAAGGTAGAGATTTCATTGTTTTATTTTGCATCCCAAACTGATCACAGTGCCTTTTACAGTGCCTACTGAAAGAATACATAAACATATTTTGGCTTCAGGTACATCCTTACGGTCCTATGTCATCCTCCCAATGCAAAGATTTAGAGCCAGGCAGGAAGAGGTGTCTGAATAAATTGTGCAGCATAATTTACCCTTATCTATATCCTACAGGTGAGCCACTATATCAAAGCTATTTGTTAGTGGGTTCCCCCTACAAACAGATACAGAGACTCTCCAGATCTCTTTGCCAATCGCACATGATTTACATGTCATGTGGTAAGTTAGTCTCTGGTGCTGAGGACTTCATGGCGTAGAATGGGAAGAGAAATGTATAAACAATTACCATATAATGGTATATAAACCATCAATGGGACCCACCCAATAAATAAAAGAGGCACATCGAAACAGCATGATTTCACAGAAGGAGTGAACTTCCTGGGACAGACAGAAAGGTATCAGAGACAAGGCAAAGTTTGTATTCTGTTGTGAAGGGTGAACGGCCTCTACTGGGTTGAGCAGGTTTCTTGAATTGCCAGGGCTTTGACCCTTGTTCACATTTATGACCTCGTGTCTTCAGCATCTGGTTTCAGTTCACCCTTTCTGCTTACTTTCTCCCTGGTCATGTTTCTTCCTTCTTCCAGCTCCCACACTTGACCTCTGCACTCTGAAATCCAAATACAGGATCTCAACCTGTCTCTCAGGTTTCAATACCTATTCTCGTGCCCCGTTCTGTCTCAGTAATTGACCCTCTCACATCTGCTCAGGCTTCAGCCATGAGAGTATCTATTCACTGGGCCAGAATTTTCTTCAGAAAACTGATCTCTGTCTGTTCCAACAGCTTTGCAGGCCCCTACGTTTACCCACTGGAAACAGTGGTCACCGCTATTAGAGAACTAGTTCCTAAGAACAAACACTATTTCTAGAGTTTCCCTGCACTTTAAAAATTCTCTCTTGTCCAAGGCCCCAAACTTGGTCTCCAACAGCCCATAAAAGGAACTCTCAATCCATGAACACCATGTACTACTCTCTCAAGGGATTTGTCAACCTCCAAATGAAGGCTGCTCCACAGCCCCAGTCTGGCTTGCACAGAGCTCTAGGGTCTTCCAGTCAGATCTGGTCCTTTCCCCAGGTCTAGGGCATGGGTATCCACCTGTCCCAAGTCCCCATCTTCTCTGTGCTTAGCTATAATTCCAAAGAGCTCCAGGACTCAAGCTTTCTCAGGAGAGAGATAGCCTGAAAGAAACCAGATAATGTCCCTATATTACCATTCTGTTCAAATGAAATCTGAGCTTTCAGTAACTTCAAAGATAGATAGAACAAAACTTCCAATAACTTAAAAAAAAAAAAGAACTCGTACAGTTAGCAGAATTTATCTTCCATGTATTTTATGTTACATATAAAATATTACAAATATGACAAAGCAAGAAAGATATAGAAAATGTACTTGAGAGATCTTGAAATCACATATGAATAGATACTTCCAAGTATTATAAGGTAGAAACATTGTGAGTCATGACTGAAAATAAATATAATCGATTTGAACTGGTGATAAGCTTTAATGTCTAGTGGAATTTGCCAAGAGGAAGAAAATAGAGATATGTTCTCATAACTACAATTTCATTGAAAACAACTATTTTCAAAAAAAAAATCCATTATTACCGAAGGGCTTTTGAAGCTACAAAATGTTTATTGTCCTGGGACTTGAATATTAAGACCAGCTGAGAGACAGAAAAGAACGCAGTGATGGAAAAATTTTATCTAAGATACTTTAAATTATAGCAATAATATCGGGCTTTATTTATGAATAAATGAAAGTTTACACTGGACTTGCTGAGTTATTTCTGTAGTCTCATATCAATTCCTCATGCACTGCCACCATTAGTGATTCCATGCCCTATTTTACTTCTTGCACACACACTCTGTTCAGTTTTTTTCCCCTGAAGCTATGTAGCCTCAACTACTTACTAAGAGCTACCCTGAACTTTTTGGTAGATTTTAAGTAAGTATATAAAATACTTCTCTTTGTAGCAAAATGTACTTATTCTTAGAGCAGCAGATACACCACCTTGTTCTGGTGTATAGGTTAGCAAGCAAAGCATTCAGCAGTACTCCCTGAGCAGACTTCTCAATTTCCTCAAAAGAAACATATTCAAGATAATTCCCTCATCTGCCTGAAGGAAGTGTAGATAACATACACGAATTTGGCATTATTCTGGCAGGGAAGAAAAATAGTGTATTAAAAAAATGAAGGCTGACATCAGACTCCATCTTCTCATTCTCCAGAAAATATAATTTGAGGCCGGGCGTGGTGG
>NW_012114744.1:7515763-7523963 GCF_000951035.1 Colobus angolensis palliatus | reverse complement strand
CACAAATTTGTATTCACAATACTAAGTGACAGTGACGGAGAAGTTAGAGGGAGCTGGAAGAAGGCGGCTGGTGGTGGGTGGTAATGCATTTCTTCTCTGCTGTAGTGCATGACTCAAAAAACAGTTTCACTTTTGACAATGATAGAAAAAAAAATCTTAAGGCATTTTACTAGTTAATGTCTAGGATAATTAAAAATGTGACCTAGAAATGATAAATGCAAAGACTAGACAATGCAAAAAGCAAAAACCAGAGAGTATGCAACACAATTAGTATGGATAGATACGAAAAAGCAAACAAGATGAAGGAAGAATGCTGAAAAAGTATACTAAGATTTCAGACAAGGTCAAAAAATGTGACTATATGATGTTTTCAAGGTTCATTTAACATTAATAAAACGTTACATAAAATGTCAAAAATAAAATGACAACGCAAGTTATATATGGCAATACAAACTAAAAAAAGAAGCAGTGATACCAGCCAAAATAGGATTCAAGCAAAATCAAACTTAAAAAAAAAAAACAAAGAGGTTTTTTATTCAACAAATATTTACTAAACACCTATCATATACCAGGCATTATGCTAGGGGCTGGGGCTACATGGTGGACGAACACAAAAACCTTCACGGGGCTCACATTCCAATGGGAAGAGATAGAGAATAAAATAATTTAGGAAAACGCATGAGTGATAAGAACTAAGGAGAAAGATAAAGAGGGGGAAGACAGAGGACATCTGAGAAGAGAGGTGGCTGCAATATCACTGTAGTGTGTCCAGGAAAGTCCTCAATGAAAAAGTATCATTGAACAAAAACCAAAGGAGGTGAGGAAGTGGATCATAAATAACTATAAAAGAAAGGCATTCCAAATTAAGAGAATAGCAACAGCAAAGGCCTTGAAAAGAATGTGCCTTGGTGATCCAGAAAGGCTAGGAGGACAGTGAGGCCAAAAGAGGGGAGTGAAGGGAGAGTGGTGTGGGAGGTCACTGAAGAAGTAACAGGAGAGCTAAGCATGGTGGCTCAAGTTTGTAATCCCAGAACTTTGGGAGGCTGAGGCAGGAGGCTCACTTGAGTCCAGGAAATCGAAACTAACCCAGGCAACATAGATAAATTCCATCTCCACGATAAATTAAAAAAAAAACAAAAACAAAAACAAAAAAGCCAGGCATGGTAGCACATGCCTGTAGTCCCAATTACTCGGGAGGCTGAGGTAGGAGGATTGCTTCATCTTAGAAGGTCAGGGCTACAGTGAGCTATGATTGCGCCACTGTACTCCAGCCTGGGTGACAGAGCCAGACTCCGTCTCAAAAAAAAAAAAAAGAAAGAAAATATAATTTGAATACAATGGAGACAATATCTATTATATTTATATTACAGCTATTCAAAACAGCAGATAAAAGATTTCTAAGAAATTCCTTTAACAGCTGAGTCACTTTCTGGAGTGTATGCAACAACACCGTTTTTGGATTGTGAAAACAACACATCCTGCTTCTTCTGAATTTCTTCATTGAAGGCTGTTGAACACCACAGCATAGAATCATGCGTAGAACATGAAAAAAGTCCAGTACATTATTCTATGATTAAAAGAAATCTTCTCTGAAGTGAATTCAGTGAGTAGGATGAAACTTATGAGAGCTGCACATATTCCTGAATGTCTCTAAGTACTTACATGGTTTACTGTTTTGTTTTAGCACCGAGAGGGCTGATACCACTCTATATACATTATCAGGTATCATTTTCTGCTACTGTAGTATTTAAATGTACCACCAAAGTGGTTCATTCTACATTTAGTAGGATGTTATTTTCCTCCTTCCCTAGGGCAAAGTTCTCTTTTGATTTAAATTAGATTAACTAATAGATCCATTATGATATCATAAGGTTTTTAAGGAAAAGAATCAGTGCTTTAAAATTCTAGTTGAATGGCCAAATAAGTAATGAAGTCATCAATGGATAATTTTGCCTTATATATACCATGATGTCCTCTGCATTTCTTGCCACCACAATCACTTAGTGTTTCTTGATCACTTACTCTGCCCCTGGAGCCGTAAACATATTCACTACACACAGCCTTGGAAAAGAGGCAGAGGAATCTGCTATGCATAGCTCTGAGTAGAGTAATGCTGGGAGATGGGCAGGAAGACCACGGGTCAGGTTTCCCTCTTAGTGGAGAAAGTGAAGATCTTCTAGCTAGCAGAAGGAGGGATTTTGGTGAAATATGTAAATTAAGATGGGCAGTGACAGAGAGTGCAGACCAACCAACCAGACAGCATCATGCTTTGATGGGCTGTGGGGATAGAGGAATGCAAAAAACAAGGTAGAAAAACAAGAACAAATGTCCATACTCTGAAAGCACCATGGCAACAGAAAGCCTTGAACCTGCAGTATCAATGTAAAAAACTTGAGATTCTGGCTTTGAAGAAGTCATGTTATGTATTTTTTTTCATAGAGACTAGTTCCTAGGAATGTGCATGCTAAATCTATGTCAAACCTATTTCAAACCATAACTCCATCACTATTATGAGTAAAGCCCATTATCACTGAAGGGTATGGGGTTAAAAGCAGAGGCTTTGAAATCAACAGACCTGGGTTCAAATCCAAGTTCTGCGACTTTCCACTTATGACTTTAAGGAAGCTAAAAGACCAACAATAACAAGAAAAACAACAGTAGTGTCTATCATTGCATTTTATAATGCAATGATTATATGAGAACACAAATACAAAATGTCTGGTACTATGACTGTCTTGAGAAATGGTTACTATTAATAAGGACAATACAAACCAAGCTAGTCTCTCTCTTTGTATAAGAAATGTTGATTATCAAATAAACCCACTGGCAATTTAGAGATTAAGGCAAATTGCCAATTGAGGGAAAAGTAGATTAAAGCCATAAGCATGGCGCAATGAAAAATATCTCGCCCCAGAAATATCTCACCCCAAGCCCTCAAAGATATCTAATCTATATAAGGGGAATAATACAGTGTTTATTTTTCTGTGACTGACTTATTTTACTTAGCATAATGTTCTTAAGGTTCATCTATGTTGTAGCATATGACAGGTTTTCTTTCTTTTTCCAAGGGTGATTAATATTTCATTGTATGCGTACACCACATTTTCTGTGTCCATTCATCCACTAACGGACATTTCGGTTGTTTCCATCTCTCAGCATTGTGAAAACTGTAGTATCTAAAGTAGGCAAACTCTTAGACACAGAAGATATAACGGTAGTTTCTAAGGCTGGTGGAGAGGGAAAAATGAGAGGTTGTTCAATGGATACAGAGTCTTAGCCATACAAGATTAAGACATTCTACTTAGATCCTGTACAATGCACAGATAATTAGCAATTCTATACTGTACACTTAAAAATTTAAGAAGGTAGATTTCAAGTTATGTATTTTTGTCACAATAAAATTTTAAAACATCTACTGTATATCAATTACAGAATCATTGATGTTAATGTGTTCCTGTTTAAAAATGTACATATGTCCTTATTAAGGTTGGAAATTCAAAGTCCAGCATAAGTTACATAGATCAGAAAATCAGTGAAAATATCTATAAATGAATACTCAAAGACATGGAGATTTGATTGGGAAAATAGGCAGAATGTCTGACTAGGGAGCCTGGTAACACTTGGCAAGAAGGAGGACCCAGACAAGGTCAGAAAGGGGGATTCCAGCCTTCCAAGTGCAACGAAATAATATGTATCTGGGGAGCATAGGAGAAGAATACATCAAGGAAGGGGAAAAATGCTAAGCCAAACTTCTATTCCTTTGAGATCTGCCCGGTATCTGAAGGATCTGGTCTTCTGCATTTCACTGACAATTATTTTCTTAATCTGTTTAGTGTACAGACTGTAGGCTGCCAATGCCTTTTATATCCTTCCCTCATAAGGCCAATCTGAGTCATCATGAAGACTCTCAAATGATCCTTTATGAAAGAGAGATATTTATTTCTAGTGTGTAACATCAGAAGATTCATAAAATTGTAGCAAGGCTACAATAAAACAATAAAATAATTTATAAACTAAGCCTTTACAACTCGGAATAAACAAAATCTTTACTCTTTCTTGTAGTTCACAGTTCCTTTAAAATATTGTTTTACATCTCTCTCAATAAAAACCTAAGAAAAAGGGCATTGCCATTTTTGTTGCAAATGGTCAGCAAAACTTCTAATTAGCTTAGGAAATCAATTCTACCCAACGCTATCAACTTCCTGGAAGTCCCCATATTTCTTTTTTTTTTTCCCAAGATGGAGTCTGGCTCTGTAGCCCAGGCTGGAGTGCAGTGGCGCAACCTCGGCTCACTGCAAGCTCAGCCTCCCGTGTTCACACCATTCTCCTGCCTCAGCCTCCCCAGCAGCTGGGACTACAGGCGCATGCCACCACACCTGGCTAATTTTTTGTATTTTTAGTAGAGATGGGGTTTCACAGTGTTAGCCAGGATGGTCTCGATCTCCTGACCTCGTGATCCACCCGCCTCAGCCTCCCAAAGTGCTGGGATTACAGGTGTAAGCCACTGCACCCGGCCCCCATATTTCTTAAAAGCCTACAATTCAATAATCTATCTCCCAAAAAAGAGAAATAAGTACGATTATCCTACACTCACAAGACTTAAAGAGGGTAGGGGAAACAGGACTAGAAGAGAACAGACAGGAAAGACAGGTCATAGCTATTTTTCTCATTAGGGTCACAGCCAGACTTTTAGCCCAATGCCTATTTTTATAGGCTCCAAAAACCAGGGGTACATCCTCTGTTTTAGAAGAGAAAGAAATAACACCTCTTTAAAGCATTTGGATATCAAAATAGCTAAAGATTGTTGAACAAAACATATAAACAATTTATGCAAATAAAAGTCTTCAGAGGACACATTTTCCTTCTGTCTTCTATTCTAAGAGAGGGATTACCATTTTTAAAATTAAGGTGATACTCTCAAGCAAGAACTAACTATGATGACATTTAGGATGTCTTTCACTTTTAAAGTCTATCCACTTCCATAGTTATAAATCCCAAAATTATCTAAAGTTTATATATGACAAAGACGATGAACGTAATACACCTTCCCCCAAATCCGATAAAGTCTATCAAAATCCAAGGAAATGGTCAGGGGGAATCTAAACCACATATCCTTAAGACAAAGAGTTCTAATAATCTATAAGCAAAAGAGCAATGATTGAATGGAATAAAAGGCAATTTAGGACTGGGCGTGGTGGCTCACACCTGTAATGCCAACATTTTGGAAGGCCCAAGTGGGCAGACTGCTTGATCTCAGGAGTTTGAGATGAGCCTGGACAACATGGCAAAATCCTGTCTCTACAAAAAATACAAAAATGAGCCAGGCATGGAGGTGTGTGCCTGTAGTTCCAGCTAAAAGGGAGGCTGAGGTGGGAGGATCGCTTAAGCCCAGGAGGTGGAGGTTGTAGTGAGCCAAGATTATGCCACTGCACTCCAGCCTGAGTGACAGAGCCAGATCCCATCTCAAATCATAAAAAAAGGCAACTTAAATAAAAGATTTGTAAAAAAATCAATTCACAAAAGAAACGGAAACAATAAAATACCAATGTAAACATTGAGCCATATTATTCATCAAATAAATGTCAACTAATGTATTAGTTGGTGGTGTATTAGAGTGGTGTTTCTGTTCTTTTGGTCTGTTAAGCATTTAATGCTGGGAAGGGTTTTGGCAAAGGGGTCCTTCCACATACCGCTGACAGAAGCACCAACTGGCACCTGCTTCTCAGAGTGTAGTTTGACAATCTGAATCAACAGTCTTAGAAATATGCCTAACTTTATGGCAGAACTTTTCCTTCTAAAAATTTTTTCTAAAAAATAATTAGATAGTAGGAGTTAAGGAGTTGGAATTCAGACATAGAGCTGAGTCTCATGTCAACCATTTACTAGCCCTGTGCACATGATCGAGTTCTTCAACACTTTCTCATTTAACCTATTCTAAGTCTAGACTTCCTCAGTCACATCCTTGAATGAGGATAAAGAAGGGTAGTTACCTAATAATATCATTATATTTAGTTGAAAAACTATACACAAGATAATTAAAATACTATCTGGAACCCTATAAACACTTAGGAAATCTTGGCTATCATTAAGAAGTTGTTGTTACAGGGGAACCAATATAAGAATATTCATGAATGTATTGTGAATAACAGAAAAAAAAAACCTGTCAAAACATAATTTAATGAAATACTATTTTGACAATGATTGCTAATTGCTCCCCAATAACCATTTCCCCCCTTTTCCTACAGTCACAAATTGTTTAGCTGAGCACCTGGCCATCCAGAATAAATGCTAAATTTTCCAGTCTTCTTTATGGACTTGTGGCTAAGTTCTGGCAAAGTGAAGAGTGCAATTTCTGCATTGTATCTGTAAAGGGAATACACAGGCTTTGCCATTTCCCCATTTCTCCATTTCACTTGACAGAATACTGATAGGATTGTGAACTAACCAGGAAATATGGAAAAGAGTCATACTTCTAAGACAGTGGAACAAGATAAAAGAACCTTGGATGTCAACACCAAGGTGCAAATCATCTTGACTACATTGTAAAAGAAAGGCCCACCAGTCTGGACTGACAAGGAAAAGAAAAGAGAAACAAACCTATTCTTGTTTGAACCACACAGTCATTTGGGGGTTTTTGGGCATGCAATCAAACTATATTCTGATACAGCGACTAAAAATGATGTTTAATGACATGACAACGTTTCAGTATATTTTAGATTCAAAAGGCAGATCACCAAGCCATTTGTATAGGGCAATCATTGTTAAAAATGTGCACCTTTGTCTTCCTCTCTCTCCCCCTCCGTCCTTATTTCCTCTGTGTGTGTACGAATGTTCATGTAGAAAAATGCCAGGAAAGAAGTTAAATAAAATGTTAAAAATTTGTATCTCTGGGCCGGGCATGTATCATTTGTATCTCAGGGCCTGTAATCCCAGCACTTCAGGAGGCCAAGGCGGGTGGATCATGAGGTCAGGAAATCGAGACCATCCTGGCTAACACAATGAAACCCCGTCTCTACTAAAAATACAAAAAAAAATTAGCCGGGCGTGGTGGCGGGCGCCTGTAGTCCCAGCTGCTGGGGAGGCTGAGGCAGGAGAATTGCGTGAACCTGGGAGGCAGAGCTTGCAGTGAGCCAAGATCACGCCACTGCACTCCAGCCTGGGTGACAGAGCAAGACTCCGTCTCAAAAAAAAAAAAAAAACAATTTGTATCTCTGATGGAATTGTGGGCAAATTTTATTTTTATATATTTTATGTTATTTCTGAATATTTGCAATGATTGTGTATACTTTTCTAATCATGAAGATATTTTTCAAAAAAAACGAAGATACCCACTATCATGCAGAAAATGACATATATGGTTGAAAAGCTAGCATATTCCTAAGTTCTGATATATTATCTTTATTTTCAGGTAAATCCCAGCTGCCTTATTACGGAGAAGTGATCATTTTCTTAAGAGTCACTGCAAGACATTTATATAAACATTAAATATATATATATATGACGCTTGAAGAACTCTAAGACATATCAGGCAGAATAACTTTGCCCTTTAAACGGTGAAAGTGAAAAGTCAAATTTAATACTTGTGAATAATCTTGTTAAATATTAAAGATTCAAATATATAATTTTTAATATATTAAATTATTTTGATGATGGAGAGAAAATTAAAACACTCTTATGGTCTAATAACGTCAACTAATCAGAATTCTCTCTCTTCCTTTTACCGGGCAGGTACTAAGTTTTGAAGATTTCCTATCCCACCACCCCACCTCCTCCTGCAGCCATTAAATATGCCAGTTCTGGCATAAAAGAAGTGGCCTTGCGGTGGAACTTTCCATTCTTTTCTCAGTAACACTAAATGCCATAACATAGAAAAGCAGAGACCACATGTTTTGTAAGAAAAAAGGTTGTAACCAAATAATTTTATTTGCATCCAGGTTGTCTTGCACATGAGAAGAAGAAAAAGACATAACATATATGTCTTACACAGAAAACAAGTTATCTCACAACACTTTAAACAATTACTTCAAGGAACAGCCCAACCCCAAATGCTAAAATTATGGTATAAAGCAACAAACTGTAAGCTCTAAGACATAAAAAATAATACAAGCCGGGCGCGGTGGCTCAAGCCTGTAATCCCAGCACTTTGGGAGGCCGAGATGGGTGGATCACGAGGTCAGGAGATCAAGACCATCCTGGCTAA
>NW_012114744.1:7487201-7515183 GCF_000951035.1 Colobus angolensis palliatus | reverse complement strand
CACAAATTTGTATTCACAATACTAAGTGACAGTGACGGAGAAGTTAGAGGGAGCTGGAAGAAGGCGGCTGGTGGTGGGTGGTAATGCATTTCTTCTCTGCTGTAGTGCATGACTCAAAAAACAGTTTCACTTTTGACAATGATAGAAAAAAAAATCTTAAGGCATTTTACTAGTTAATGTCTAGGATAATTAAAAATGTGACCTAGAAATGATAAATGCAAAGACTAGACAATGCAAAAAGCAAAAACCAGAGAGTATGCAACACAATTAGTATGGATAGATACGAAAAAGCAAACAAGATGAAGGAAGAATGCTGAAAAAGTATACTAAGATTTCAGACAAGGTCAAAAAATGTGACTATATGATGTTTTCAAGGTTCATTTAACATTAATAAAACGTTACATAAAATGTCAAAAATAAAATGACAACGCAAGTTATATATGGCAATACAAACTAAAAAAAGAAGCAGTGATACCAGCCAAAATAGGATTCAAGCAAAATCAAACTTAAAAAAAAAAAACAAAGAGGTTTTTTATTCAACAAATATTTACTAAACACCTATCATATACCAGGCATTATGCTAGGGGCTGGGGCTACATGGTGGACGAACACAAAAACCTTCACGGGGCTCACATTCCAATGGGAAGAGATAGAGAATAAAATAATTTAGGAAAACGCATGAGTGATAAGAACTAAGGAGAAAGATAAAGAGGGGGAAGACAGAGGACATCTGAGAAGAGAGGTGGCTGCAATATCACTGTAGTGTGTCCAGGAAAGTCCTCAATGAAAAAGTATCATTGAACAAAAACCAAAGGAGGTGAGGAAGTGGATCATAAATAACTATAAAAGAAAGGCATTCCAAATTAAGAGAATAGCAACAGCAAAGGCCTTGAAAAGAATGTGCCTTGGTGATCCAGAAAGGCTAGGAGGACAGTGAGGCCAAAAGAGGGGAGTGAAGGGAGAGTGGTGTGGGAGGTCACTGAAGAAGTAACAGGAGAGCTAAGCATGGTGGCTCAAGTTTGTAATCCCAGAACTTTGGGAGGCTGAGGCAGGAGGCTCACTTGAGTCCAGGAAATCGAAACTAACCCAGGCAACATAGATAAATTCCATCTCCACGATAAATTAAAAAAAAAACAAAAACAAAAACAAAAAAGCCAGGCATGGTAGCACATGCCTGTAGTCCCAATTACTCGGGAGGCTGAGGTAGGAGGATTGCTTCATCTTAGGTCAGGGCTACAGTGAGCTCTGATCATACCACTGCATTCCAGCTTTGTTGACAGAGGGAGACCTGTCTCTAAATAATAATAAAATAATTTGTTTAAAAAATAAAAAGAGAAATAACAGGAGGCCAGAGCATTTGGGGCTTGATGGACACTTCATGAGTAGAGATTTTGGATTTTATTCTGAGTTAAACAAGAAATTGGAGAGTGACATGATCTGACTTACATTTGAACAAAATCACCCTGGCTGATTTGTGTCGCCAAGTAGGGAGAACAGCCAAGTAGGGAGACCAGCTACGGAAGCCAGTGAAATAACCCAAGAAGACATGATGCAAACTTGGACAGGTGGTAGCAGTGAATGGAGATCATGAGAAAAGGTAACCTAGGAGCAATACTGACATTTGCAATGGAAGATTATGTGTAGGCTGTAAGAGAGATGGAAGAATTAAAAGTGGCTCCAAGGTTTTTGTCCTAAACAACTGATTGCAGTTGTTATTTATTGGGATAAAGAAGACAGAGGAAGTAGGAGTTGGGACGGGATGAAGATCAGGAGATCAAGTTTGAACATGTCAAGTTTGAGAAGTGTGTTACATATCTAAATGGATAGTGGAATATATGACCCTGGAGTTCAGATACAACTTCTGGTCTAGAAAGACAAATTTGGGAGTTATCAATGTAGAGAATACAGGGATGAGATAGACATGCAAATATTGCGGACATAAAACAGAAGTAGCCCAAGGAAGAACTCTAAGGACTATAATGTCCTTCTACGGTAATAAATGGTACCTTTGTCTACATTCTCTTGTATTTTATAGCCCTTTCTGCTTTTGCACAGAAGATCATTCCTTATCAAAAACTTCAGAAGCCAAAGTAAATTTATCCTAATACATAGACTAAACATAGTTTTATGACTAACACTGCTTCCAAAGGGCCATAACTACAATGGCTACATTTTGTGCAAGATTTCTCATACTAAAATGTTTGACTCAGGCCTCATTTTAAAAACTTTTTGTAAAAAATAAAGACTTTTGGGCCGGGCGCGGTGGCTCAAGCCTGTAATCCCAGCACTTTGGGAGGCCGAGACGGGCGGGTCACGAGGTCAGGAGATCGAGGCCATCCTGGCTAACATGGTGAAACCCCCGTCTCTACTAAAAAAATACAAAAAACTAGCCAGGTGAGGTGGCGGGCGCCTGTAGTCCCAGCTACTCAGGAGGCTGAGGCAGGAGAATGGTGTGAACCTGGGAGGTGGAGCTTGCAGTGAGCCGAGATCGTGCCACTGTACTCCAGCCTGGGCAACAGAGCGAGACTCCGTCTCAAAAAAATAAAAATAAAAATAAAAAATAAAGACTTTTGAAAGTGGGATGAAAGTATTCATTCTTAAAAATTAATTTTAAGCCTATCTAATTCCTTTCTGTGCTCATAATTTTAAAATTTCAATAACTGAATTTATTCCCTATATAATTGTGTTTTAAAATCTGATTTATCCACATTAAGTTGCACAGGAGCCTTAATCATTGCTTATAGCTATTTGCCAGTTCTTCATTAGATCAAATACTGTCACTTTTAGCTATTATGTAATATAATAATAGCTTTTAAACTTTTCATAACATAGCTAACAGTCTATCAAACATCACTATTTCAATAAGTAGTCTGTTTTTTAGTGTCTCTTAATTAACATCCGAGCACTGTAATTACTTCCCTCAGATGTGCTGTTTTCTCTTAATTATGTATTTCTTAAATTATAATGATTACAATTTGTCCTGGCATATTGAAACAAACATTTCAAAATAATTTCTTAAATCACCTATTATTCAATAGTAGTCAAATTCACCCTAAGTTAAAAGTAATGGCTATTCTTTCAGTGTAAGCGATTACATATTTTGGCGGATCCATTGTCCTAATTCTAATTCTGATAGGGATGAGTGTTTTCTGAATTGGATTTTCCTATTGTTTTTCACAGAACTGGGCAGTTACAGAAGTTTGTGTAAATCATTTCCATTTGTCTATTAGTCTCATAACTATTTCAGCCATCTTTTATTGAACATAACACTACCTTCAATAGTATTCCCCTAAACATTTGCCCCATCTTGATAGACTTTTTTTTTTTTTAGCAATCTATTTTTTTCATAGCCCCTTACTGTTTCACATGTCTTACTGGGGACTCTTCACCTATACTTTAAACAATGTCAGCAGCCCAAAGAAGGGAAACTGATTCTTGACACAAAATATATGGTCTCAGAATGCCACTCAAAACCCACCAAGCAGGGCAAGGCATAACTCTAATATTCCTACATTTTTTAAGACTTTGAAGCATCAACAAATACTGTCTCTTGTTTCTAAGGAAAATAGCTTTTCCTCTACAAATCTTTTATGCTGCTCAAAAATTTTAAAGCATTCGATCCATGATAAAATGCTGACAATACAGCTATTGACAGCAACAGGTAACCAGTGGCTGTAAAATATACAGTGCTTTCCCCAAGCTTGAATCAAACAGGATCTCACATATCTCAGATCTTGTTCTTGGTAGAAAGGGATAAAAGGAACTGAGAGAAATGCTCTTGGCTGGCACTGGCTGAGTGTTGGAGGGATGAAGAGGTGTTAGCGAGAGGGATCCGGTATCTTTTTGTTTCTTTAAAACCCCGGCTTGACAGGAAACATAGGGAAAACTTACCCATAGAAATGGTGCATCCGCTGTGCAGGCCAAAAAGTAGATTCTCCCACCACTACTTAGAATAAAGAAACTTATAGTTCTCTTTCTCTCGTGTTTCTGGCCACAGTCATCTTTCTTCCCTTCTTCTGCATTCACTATTGTACTCTATTCCAATCACTTAATTTTCTTTCTCAAAACTCTGAATGCCATGAGTAAAAGCCCTTAGGAAGTTGTCCATGATTGTGTGCCAGTTCAGTTCAAAATCTATATAGACTCTTGGACCTGTTAAAACGAGAATGTGATTTGATTGACCTACTTTCTGTTTACCTTTTATTAAAAAAAAAAAAAATAAGAGGGATTGAGTGAATTTGAGGGTGAACTGAATTCTAATTCCAAATGCTGAAAATGTGATCTTGAGTTGCTTACTCTGCCAAATAGGGGTTCAGAATTAGTTGAGGTGGTAGCAGCATTTAACATTTGACTGGGCAGAAATTATTGTATTTTCTATTTTTCAAGTCATTGCAATTGAAGTAATTTCACCCACTCACTTATGCCACAAATATTTACTGAGCACCTACTATACGAGCAATAAGTCTTTAGAGCCCAGTGGCTATATCCCATGAGGAGACCAGACTCCTTGAAGATACAGTCATGGAAACAATGGACACGCGATGTGAGTGCTGTGCCATCATGGATGAGATGATGTTTCCCTTCCTGTGGAAGGGGACAATGATGTGTTAGAGAAAGTTTCACAGACGAAGTAAAAGACAACAGGAATGCATGGGGCCAAAATCCACCACAAGAAGAGGAAAGACTGAGCCAAAGGAAAGGAGCACACATGTGGAGATTCAACTAAAGCTGGACAGGTAGCCTGAGTTCAGGTTTTGAAGCACTTTGCATGCCCTGGTAAGAGTATCATATGACATCAAAACTCAAAAGAACCTATAGGTCCTTTCCCCTGATGAGTAGAAAAAACACAAAATTGTGTTCATTATTTTCTCAAAGTTTTCCATGGATGGGGACCCTGGCATACCTGTATTGTGTTTTGTTATTAAAGTCAATTGTAGAATTGCTTTCTGAGAATTACGGAAACACATTATGTAAAAGGAAAGTCCTAAGAATCCAGTTCCTTAAATCATTTCAACAGTCATTGCTATAAACCTACAAAAAGTCTCTTCACATTGGACTTAGGCAATAATTTATGTCAAATAAGTAATAACTATAAAGTGTTTATTGAACAGTATACATCTAGGCAAGAAAGTAGGCTGGTGAAGATTTCCTACTTTGATAGTAGATGGGTTTGTTACTATTTTTATGGCTGTGTGTGTGTGTGCACGCATGCACGCGAGTGTTACATTTAATAGAGTGGAATGTTTCAGCTGTGTTTCTGATGAACTAACATATGTATCTGGGACTTTTAAGTGAATGAGCAAGAACATATACAATTTGCAAAAAACTTTTCATTCTTTATTACTGAATACCAGATAAAGACCCAGTGGGGATTAATCAGTAGGAACTTAAACTTCAGTCTACAATCCTAAGTAGGATTATATATGCACATATTAGTATTTTCTCATTGAAACTGCATAGTCTGGCATATTGGATTGTAACAGACTGCAATAATCAAGCATAATTACTTTCACACAAAAAAGTCTATATCAATCTTTTCTTGATGACCTATTTTCAGTGTGTTTTCCCCAGTAGCTCAATCACCCAAACGCATCTCCAGCAAACTGTGTACTACAGTCTCAAAGCCTCACATTTTAAAACCCAGCACTCCTCATGTATTTAAGAGTGAGAACTCACTGCATAAAGATACACTTTCTCTGCCAGTAGAAGACCCAACCCGTGTTACCATAAAAGGGTTTATATGCCATTATCATTAGTAGAGAGACTATTTGGCTGAATATTTGATCTTTGCTTGCCTGAATGCCATCAAGTCTAATACAACTTAGTCTCTTGTCATGTTTGTAAAGATTATAAGTGTTTTTCCCCCTCCAAATTGACAGATGCTATAGAATTCTAATTTTAAAATGTGAAGTAAAAGAGGATGTCTTGAAAAACTCCTTCCAAATAGGGAAGTGAAATACTTTCTTATGGGCATTTTGCCATTTTGGGGGTGGGAAGGGGTTGGTATAACATTTTGAATAATTTATTGAGAAACATGGAAGCATCTTGTGTTTTCTTGATTTCTTATGCCAAGAATACGGAATAGTTAAAAAGTAATGAGAAGTTAGGAGAAAATAAGTTGGACTCACAGATAAGACAGAAGCATCATTTGTTACTTTCTTGTGGGATGGATGGTGCCCAGATGTGCTGTAATTTAACGGATTTAATGGCAAAATACACTAGCCACTCTTGGCTAATTAAATGTGATTTCACTCTTTGTGCTTCTTTCACAGGGATCCATTTTTCAGACAGCATTGCATTTTCGTTCAAAATTCTCCAGAGTGACCAAGAATCATATGTATCCTAAATCATTCTTGGAAATTTTGGCACCAAGAGTCTACCTTTGTTGCAAAATAGCAGCTGCCACCACCAAAAATTAAGGCTCAAGTTGGGATAGACTTAACTGTGGAAATTATGTGACATTTTTCTAGTGGTAGGTGTTGAACAGAACATATAAGACGAGTGTTTTAACATACATATTTTGCTTATATCTTTTCCTACTTACCCAATTATTTTGAACGCGATAAAGTGGAATGCTGAGGAACCCTAAGTGCATTTTAGAGTAGAGACAAAAACCAACAAACATTCATATTCAAGCTTCTCCTTAAGTAAATAATCTAAAATGAGTAATACAAGGTTATTTTTACGTTTCTTGAATGCAGCAAAAATGACGGGGAGGGGCACAAAGGAGGCTCGTAATACTGAATGCAACTGCAAATGGTCCATCCATGTTCGAAAGGAAGAAGTGCTGCTCATATGCTCAGAGACTTTTTAAAAAATGAATTCATGTCTTTATTTTGTCTTTCCTTTTTCTGACTTTCACTGACTTAAAATCTCATCCAAATAGTCTAGCATTTACATTATTACTCTCTTTTCTAGTATGCTCCCACTAGGGTACGATTCATATCTGTAACCAGATTAACTCTGCAAAGACAAAAACAATTTATTTAGAAAGACCAAGGACAGTGTGGAGCACACAGCAAACATTCAACAAACATGTGCTGAACTGAGTTCCACTGCTCTACCTGGACCCAAATCCTTTGGAGAGGGCCGACAGTGCATTCAGGTCACAGGAAGCAGCAGCATTCCTTCTGTCCTTTCTTTATGTTGGAGGCAGGAAAATGTCAGGCTCAAAATATCCAGGATATGTGCTACAATTAAACGTAATAATGTTTCCAAAGGATATAATCTCTTAACATTTAAAATAAAGCAGTATCAGTTTTTAGCAGCAGGAAAAAAATGCATATACATGAAATATACACATGCATTTGTGTATATATATATACATTTATGTATATGCATTTTTATATGTCCTTATTGAGGTGTGCATATAGATGCATATATGCACATATACATCTATGTTTCCATATAACATATTTATATAAATGTATTTATATATATAAACCATTACATGTCATTTCCCCACCTGAAAGCCACCAAAGGAAACCTTACAGTAAGCAAACATTTCTATTGAAAATCGATTCAGTCGTACTTTTAAAATAGACAAGTTTGGCATTCAACTTGTACACACATGTCTATGCTTTCTCATTACATAAGGAAAAAATATGCTTATATTTCAGTATTGAAAGCTGCCATCTTCTCTCTTTCCTAAACTTAACGACTGATTAATTTACCAATTCATGTATCTTAATGTATCTTAAGAGACATAGAGTAAACAATTCTATTGTATTTTTCATGAATTAAAGAAATGACTGGCCAGGCAGTGGCTCAAGCCTGTAATCCAGCACTTTGGCAGGCCAAGGAGGGCGGATCACCTGAGGTTGGGAGTTAGAGGCCACCCTGATCAATATGGAGAAATTCCATCTCTATTAAAAATACAAAATTAGCTGGGCATGGTGGTGTATGCCTGTAATCCCAAATACTTAGGAGGTTGAGGCAGGAGGATCACTTGAACCCGGGAGGCAGAGGTTGTAGTGAGCCAAGATTGCACCACTGCACTCCAGCCTGGGCAACAAGAGTGAAACTCCGTCTCAAAAACAACAACAAAAATTGCTAAAGTCAATTTTTAAACAAATTCTGAGAAGTCTATTCCATGCATTATTTTCCATTATACTATTTTTATATAAGATACAAGTTGTAAGCAATTTACAAAGATGCTAGTTTATGGACATAAATATGACGGCCTTCAAGTAATCTGAACTTGTGGTTAAGAAAGCCTGTGTACTGGCAGAGTGCTGGCTGAAATGTCATAATAGTACATGTGTTCACTGTAAAAAGGACAAATACAAGGGTTTGAAAGGTGAATGAAGTAAGTAGTTTTGATATTGGCACTTGATAAGATTAACCTAAAATTATAAATATGCTCAAATCCATCCTTTAAAAAATCTTTGCTTGTGTTAGTTAAGTTGTGACTCTAATCTCTAAAAAAAAAATAATCATTTTAAGCACCACTATTTCCTCTTATTGCTACTCAAGACACTGAGTTAATCCGTTCAGAGAAAATGTCTAGAGTCAATTCCTGTCTTGTCTTAACAAATTTAGAGTTTCACCATTCAATAGACAAGCAGTTTTCAAGCAACCATCCTCTATTTCTCTCTCTTCTTTCTTCCCTCCAAGTCATCAACTTCTGTAGAATTATATGTATTTGCTGCCTTCTTGTTTCCTTCCTGGATATTTCTCTGATTCTATGTGTTCCATGCTACATCTTCACCTTCCCAGAGAAGACACTCCCTTAAGGATCACCAGTGACTCACTCCAGAGAGTGGCACAATGTCCTACCAATTATACCAATTACATTCATATCAAGTGAGATAATGTATCTGAAAGTGCTTGTTAAACATTAAAGAATTCTATAAAGAGAATGTTATTATTATACCCCAAATGACCCATAAATTTCCACTGTGACTGCCACCGTGTAAGAGGCTTTTTTTTTTTTTGTGACAGAGTCTTGCTCTGTCACCCAGGCTGGAGTGCAGTGGTGCAGTCTTGGCTCACTGCAAGCTCTGCCTCCCGGGTTCACGCCATTCTCCTGCCTCAGCCTCCGCAGCAGCTGGGACTACAGGCGCCCGCCACCACACCCGGCTAATTTTTTTGTATTTTTATTAGAGACGGGGTTTCGCCGTGTTAGCCAGGATGATCTCGATCTCAAGACCTCGTGACCCGCCGCCTTGGCTTCCCAAAGTGCTGGGATTACAGGCGTGAGCCACCCTGCCTGGCCATAAGAGGCTTTTAACCAAGCTTCCTGATTTCCTGTCTCCCTCAGCTTCAGTCCACCCTATGCTCTGATACCTGAGTTATCTCCCTAAAATAAAAAGATCTATTCCATTCATTTCACTGCTCAAAACCCTTTAATTTCCCATTGTATAATGAATAGATTTCAAACTCAGAACTCTTCAATTGGCCACTGTAAATCCTACCTACCATTTGAGACCTTTTACTGTTATACTCCTCTCCCTACTGTTCCCTCCCTCCAATTACTACGTTCTCACTTTCAGTCCATGTTTCTCTGCATGCCAACCTTAATGCCTCTGATGCCCTCTGCTCCCATGATGACCCCTGAAGCTCTATCCATTTATCCTGAATGGTCTATATCCAACCCAGTCTCCTACTAGAAACTTTCCAAGAGGTGAATTTAAGACTAAATATATCTCCACACAACTCACACTCTCATATGCCAGAAACTCCATCATGTATGAGACTTACTTATGTATGCATCTTTCTATCTTGTAAAAGTTCAGCTGGCCATGAGAAGAATAGTCTCTCTGGAGGAATATTTATCCCAAGAAAGATGCTCAATAATGATTCATTAAATTAATTTGTACTTGTGTCATCATTAATAAGTATATTAAAGCAGTTATTTGAAACACCTAGTAAAGTTCATTGTTCATTTTTAAATGGAGTTATTGGTGCTTTTTAAATAGAATAAAAAGAAATAGCCTAGACCTGATTAATAATTTCACAAAAAACACAAATTGCTAAAATGAAAAAACAATAGCTAAATGTTAATATATATTTCATAACAGTAAACAAAAAGCCAAGTTCTAACAAATTATATATGGAGAAAGAAAATAAATAATGGAGAACAAGAATATGTATCACTGATTAAATGAATGATATTATGTGCCTGTGTCTGGATAAAGGTCACTTGGAGTCCCCATCTCAGAAGTTGGTTCATTTATCCTCCTACCTGCTGATAGCCTTGAATCTTTGGACCCACTCCAAGACTGCCTGGCCTCCTGAAGTTTCCTTGGCTTTCAAAGACCATGAGGTCAACCACCACAGAGCATACTCCTCCTTCTAGGGTTACTCTGAAATTGAAACTGCCTTAAGAAGAGAGAGAGACGGGAAAATTTCCAGGACCTTTGTCTTGTGGCACTAGTTTTGTTTTAGGACAGCATAAAACCTGCCAGTATCTCCACCTTAAGAAAAATGAACTAAAATTAGTAGTGTCATGAAGTTGGCCTAGATTTGTGGTTTTAATCCCACGCTGTGCTCTATAATCACCTGGAGAGTTTTAAGAAAATGTCCATGTCTGGGCTCAGCACCCATACATTTTGAAGTACTTGATTTGATGCCTAGGCATCAGTATGATTTAAAAGTCTCCCAGGTGCATAGTCAGCTTGGGCTGCTATAACAAAATACCATTTACTGGGTGGTTAACATAACAGACATTTATTTCTCACAGATCTGGAGGCTGGGAAGTTTAAGACCAAAAGGCCAGCAGATTTGACTCGTGGTGAGGGCTCTCTTTCTGGATTGCAGATGGCTGCCTTCTTGCTGTGTCTTTACATGGTGGATAGAGAGAGGACTCTGGTCACTTTTTCTTCTTACGCAGGCACTAAACCCATCCATGACAGCTTCACCCTCATGACCTAATTACCCTGCAAAGGCCCTATCCCCAAATACGATCACATTGGCAGGTTAGGGCTTCAACATGAATTTTGGAGGGGACACAAACATTCAGTCCATAACACTAAGTAAGTTCAAAAAATGCAGCCAGGATTGAGAATTATCAACCTAAATAAATGCTTGTCAGCATTTTTGTGCACTAAAACACACATGACAATAATATCCCACATGCTCCTCAAGGATGTCCTTATGCTCCTTTGGGCAGATCATGATTTTGCACAACTCTGTGTGGCAGCTGAGACACCATCACATTGACATATCCTATTCAAGAAAATGTGTCAGAATGCAAGTGGGTAAAAATTTAATAATAGAAATAATTTTTAATCTGATAACAAAATGAATAAAAACCATTAGAAAATCTAGAAACTTCCTCATATCTGGCCAGTATGTTTTAAGCATGTAATCAAGACTCTGGTTATTACCATGATCTCTGGTTAAAGGGGTCATTTTAAAAATCAATAATTTATTTTATTCCTACTCAAGGTACTGAGTTAATCAGTTCAGAGAAAAGAGCTCATAGTGAGACCCATCCTTAGGTAAATACATTAGAGCTTTAGGATTCAAGAAATAAGCAGTTCAGACAGTGACAGTAAAAAAGTGGAAAATTTATCCAGTAAGTGCTAAAGGGGAAGGCAGAAAGAGAGGGTGCAATGTTCCTCCAACAGCAAGAAGATATCTGTATTCTCATCATAGTTATGAATATTCTAACAGAAAATCCTTCTTTCTTACTAATGAATAAATTATTTCCAAATACCCAAGTACTATATTTCCAAGGAAACTTGTAAAAAAAACTATCCCCCATTAGTGTACACATAAATTGACTTGTACTTATTGAATAAGACCAAAAAGTTCACATTAACTAGTACCCAGAATAACTGAGTTTACTTTAATATCTGTGGTCAAATATCAGAAAGGGGAAAAAAAAGACAACCAGCCCATTTTACCACCCTGGAATATTTAGGCAGAAACATCTGTCAACTCATACTTTAAAAATGATGTTAACTATGAAGACCCCCAAATGATATTAACACGGTAAAAATACTTTTAACTAATGGTTTCAAATAGCATTAATCTCTTCCCTATCAAACTTTTCATCAAGTGCTGAGCAAACTTAAGTTCATGTAATTATCTTAAACTCATGCCAAAAGAAAGTGAAGCTGAAGAGGAAATAGCAACAAAAAAAGAAAAAGAAAAGGAGGGAATAAATGAATGAAGGATAAAAGCAGGAAGAGAGGGAAGAAAGGAGGAAAGAGGAAGGGAGGAAAAATAGACGGAAGGAAGGAAAGAAAAAAGGAAGGGAGGAAGGGAGGTTAGAAGAAAATAAAGCAAATATCCTAACAAAAGGTCATCTCCTTTTTTTCTGCTTTTGACTCCTATGAAGATTTTTAACTGATCCCATGTCCCATTCCATTTGAATTCAACTCAGTTCAAGTATTTGCTATGTGCAGAGTTAAACTTGTGCAGCACATCACCTCTAGGATTAATGATAAAACTACTGACAAACTCCAAAAGCACATACAGCCACATGATGAAACTGCACTTCCCATCATTTGCCTGGTTTTCGAAACTGTTTTTTTTTTTTTTTTTTGAGGCGGAGTCTCGCTCTGCCGCCCAGGCTGGAGTGCTGTGGCCGGATCTCAGCTCACTGCAAACTCCGCCTCCCGGGTTCACGCCATTCTCCTGCCTCAGCCTCCCGAGTAGCTGGGACTACAGGCGACTGCCACCTCGCCCGGCTAATTTTTTGTATTTTTTAGTAGAGACGGGGTTTCACCGTGTTAGCCAGGATGGTCTCGATCTCCTGACCTCGTGATCCACCCGTCTCGGCCTCCCAAAGTGCTGGGATTACTGGCTTGAGCCACCGCGCCCGGCTCGAAACTGTTTTGTGCCACTATTTCTTATGGCCTTCTTGACTAAAGGAGACTTAAACCAATATAATAGCTTTTGGCTGACTGAAAATACAGTGTTCATGGGCTCAAGATACTTTATTTCTCATTACTGACCACCCTGCATCCCCCATTGCCCTCTCCTCCCCAACACCAGAGCAGCACAGGAGTATGCACTTAGACACATATAAAGTGGCACACTAGCTGACTTGATGTTCTGGCCGCCTGGGATGTATCCAAAACTCATTGGTGCCAACTCATCTAGAATTAAAAGCTCCCTCAAGACTGCTTCTGTAAGTACACATTCAGTATCAATCACAGGAGCTTTATTTTCCATGTACAGATAGTGTTTGGATCTATGTGATGCTTGTATTGGCACTAATCACATTCATGACAGCTCCAGCCTCATAGAGGATGCTTATATGCTTACGTGTATTTCTGGGAGAATCAATGAAAGTGAAGTTTGCATACCAAAAGTGACATTAAAGATGGACAGGTCAAGGTGAATACTGGCCTTACTCCCAGACTGAGATCATAATCAAAAGAGGGAAAGACCAGTGAAAATTGGCCAGTCTCAACAAGAAACAACTATTTTTTTTCTAAGAAGTTTCATGGTACAATCTTTCTATAACCTTATACGTTAAAGATTTATTGGCACCTACTGTAAGTGTTAAGTTCAAGAATGCAATGTTGATCGAAGTTTTCATTGAATTCTTCAATGAATGAATTTAACAATGAATGAACGATGACTGTAAGAACGGATTCTTTACCCTCAAATAATGTAGTCGAGTTGAGACAGATAAACTGAAAAACAATACAGTGGATACCAGAACAAATTATGGAAAATGTGCTATGGGAGCAGAGCACTCACTCCCGAACCAGCAGTTAATCTCTTCTGTTCAACCTCAGTCCATAAAGGCCACAAAATGGCCACTGAACTCTTTTCACCTATTGCTGCTCTACCAAAGGCCCCATCACGTTTCTAGGATGTTTGCAGGCTAACACAACACAAACCATAAATAACTCACATGCATGAATACTTCAAACAATTGTAACGACTTTAGAAATTTTTCTAGTTGAGTTGATGACTCCTCATGAGTTCTATCAATCATTATTTTACTAGCGTTTTTTTGTTGTTGCTCCAAAACAACACTGTCCAGATGGAGACGTTCCATGTCTGCACTGTCCCATGTGGTTGCCACGAGCCACACAGACTACTGAGCACTTGAAATGTGGATAGGGTGATTAGAGAACTGAATTGTTTTATTTTAATAAATTTTAAATTACATAGCTACATCTGCCTAGTGGCTATTGTATTAAACAGGACATTTCTAAAATGTGTTTTAAGATTGTGCTATATGATACTTTTTCTTTCTTTTAGTTTCTATACATTATGCTATACATGTCTCTGACAAATTGCAAACACAGAGAAAAATTGGTTTCCTTTTGTAGCCTGAAGTTCCTTCTAGGAATGAATCTCAATAAGACAGTAAAAGTTGAAACACAGTTAAATATATATATACACACACAAACACATAAATATATATATACACTTTTATGTATATGCATACATATACATTTATATATGTATATACACATATATCTCTCTCTTGTTTAAATTGGCTCTGCCTTTTACCATTGGAATTCTCAATGGAGCAGGGAGCATTTTAAAATATTTGAGAGTTACCATATTCAACACATTAAGAGATATTTGGAAAAGACTTGTTTTCAACTAGTTGGGAACAGAAAAAGTATATTTAAAACAAGATTTAAAGAAAGTTTTCCTTTCTTTAAAGGAAGGAATCAGATTAGCTGGGTTGAATCAGATTAGCTGGGTTGTGAGCATCATGAGTTTTTAAGTCTCTCTGTATGTTGATGCATGGCTGAATTATTAGTGCCTAGCATGGTGCCTTGCAGATGTCAGGCAATTAGTGAACATCTAGTGAATGAGTAGTTAAAATAGCATGGCTGGAATGATTCTGTATCTGGAGCACAGTGAATGTTACATGACCATATGCATTTGTGAAAACTTTCAAGATGGTAAAAATGTAAATTATGCCTTAATTTTCAAAAAAGGACAAAAAAGTACTACAAGAGTACATGGGCAAAATCATGAAAGGGATCCTCAGGAAAGCAAATGGGACTGTAAAATGTACCATCACATCACATGTAAGCAAGCTAGTGAATGCCAAACAGCAAACTGATCCTGGGAATGAAAAGAGGAAATGCCTCAGGCTCTGGAGTCGGAAGGACTACACAGGCTGAATCAGGATGTGTGATGTTAGGCAAGTTATCTGAGTTCTCTGCGCCGGGTTCCCTCATTTGTAAAAGGTGTAAGATGAAAACACCAATATCAAAGGGTTTTGAGGAGAATGAAATGAAAAAATGTACATAAAATGCACAGTGCTGAAACTGCACCTAGTAGACACGAGTAGATGGTAACTGAAAATGAAACACATTTTCTTAATTACGCCTTCCTTTGAGATCTTCTGGTCCTGACTGAGGGGGTTCCATTTCCATGAAACAGTCTGAACGGTCAGCAAATGGGTGGTCAAGCAAAGTCTCTCATATTAGACAGTACTCAAATCTTTTCGGAGTTAAAGGTAATGAGAAAACGCAGCTCATCCTTCCAGAAAAACCTGAATTTTTGCCAGGAGCAAAATTCCTACAACATAAAATGTTAAGCAAGATCTTAAATCTCAGTGCAGACATGAGAGTAGAAATGAATTCATCAATGAAATGATTTCTCCTGGCAAACTTCCCTGACTGGAAGCAACCACAGTATATGTAAAAAGGAGAGAGAAATGAAATAAAGAAAATTCCAACTCTGCAATCAAAAGGAATTAATTTTCTGAATAGAAACTATTTATTATTTGGGCAAAAGGCATGAATATTTTTTATATGTGTTTACAATTTGTTTTCAGAGGATAAATACACCAAACTGAGAGTCACAACATATCGAATTTCATGGAGTCTATAACCAGCATAAATTAAGAAGTTAATTCTTGCGGCGGAGGAGTTGGGTATAATTTGTTGTTATTATGGCTCTTAAAGCAGTAAGACATGACTAAAAAGTTCAGAATATGATTCATTACATATTTAATAATAATATTTAAACATTTGAACTTAGTGTACCTTGCAGCACTATAATTCACTTAATTCAAAGATCCTGAATTCTCTCATTAACTGGAAGAAATTATTCCTTAAAAGCTCTTAAAATATCTACCTCTCCTCTATGACTCATAGTTAAGCCTCCTTACAGGAAAGCCACTGTGGTTTTTCCCATAAGATATACCTGTTCAGTGGGTCAAGAAAAATTTCTTTTGATTCATATATTCTGATAAGTTTTTTGTCTAGAAAGTTATTTGAAAGAAGCAGTTGGTCTATTATGCCCAGTTCAAAACATCAGGACATTTTAGATACAAAATGATCTGATCTGATCACTAAGACCTTCTTAATTGCTAATAATATCTTAATGAACTCTACAACTTGTTCCTGGATAAATGTAAGAAAGGCAGCCTAATGTTCAAACTGTATTGAGCTCTCCTCCTGTACAGCAAGCCTCAGTCAGTTGACAGACCCTTACTGAGCACTTACTACATGTGTCAGGCTACCTCATTGGCTCCAAGAACACTGAAGATGAGGGGTAAACGCATCCACAAACACTGAAGTAGGTGCTGAGTGAAAAATAATTGAAATGGAGCCTAACTTTTTCATTTGAAGATAATCTGCCTCACTTTTTCAAAACATGCTGCTCCAAAATCAAGATATTCATGTTACTTGATGTTGCCAATGCCTCCAGGTCAGCCTGTTGGCAACTACATAAAAGGCCAACTTTGTTAAAATGGTGAGGAATACAAAAGTAATCACCTTCCAGTCTCAACAAAACTCATTTTGAGTTCCAATGCAAGCTTACATTCAGTAGCATTACATAAGCTTGTGATAGTCTTTAAAAGTTAAATTCTTTACACTTAAATTTTACATCACCAAAGACGTAAAGAAAATATCCAACAAACTGAAAACTATACAACCAAAAATAGGCTACAAATAATGCTTTACAGAGAAAAACCTTTGCAAACGTGGTATATTTAGTACATTGACATAATGGAATATTACTCAGCCACAAAAAGGAATGAAGTATTGATACATGCTATAACATCGATGAAACTGAAAACATTATGCCAAGTGAACAAAGATAGACAGAAAAGGCCACAAGTTGCATGATTCTATTTATATGAAATGTCCAGGACAGTCAAATTCATAGAGACAGAAAGTAGATTAGTGGTTGCTAAGAGCTGGGGTCATGGAGAATGGGGAATGGCTGCTAATGAACATGGGGTTTCTTTTTGGGGTTATGAAAACATTCTGGAATTAGATAGTGGTGATGGCTGCACAACTACACAAATATACTAAAAACCACTGGACCATTTTAAAAAGATGAAATGTATAATGTGTGAATTTTATCTCTTTTTTTTTTTCAAAAGGATCCACAACATGCTCTGGGCATGTGGTTTTGAAGATATACAAAGCAATACTCTCTGGTTTATTTCCTTGCTACTGTGATATTTACTTAAATAATTTAAGTACTAAGAGGACGTGGCTTCGTTGTTAAAATAGATCTATAACAGAAATGTGAATTCAACAGGTGTGTGTTTGATGACCACAGTACTTTTTAAAAATGTCTTCTCTCCAGAGCTGACTATAAGGTTTTAGAATCATCGGGGACCAGAGATTCCTCCGCATGTTTTATGTGTCAACTGTGCATCACACCACCACTGAGCACTTTCATAAAGCCTTTGAAATTTAAATTATGTCCGTGTGGGGGGGCCTATGGGCAATTATCACCATATTTGCAATGTAATTCTCATTTATTAGAACTTAAAAATGATTTCTGTCTGTAAAGGTTACTGTGCCAAGAGCAGCACCATCTATTGGATGAAAATGTACACTTAATATCTACTCTTACGAACCATCTAAAATTTAAAAATTGGGAGCCTCTGAAAAGAATTAAATATGTGTACGTGCAAAGCGAAGCACAACACTTTGTAACTTTCAGGTTAATGCGTAAACCAATTATATTCCATCGCGATGGAAAATCATGAAGGAAAAATAGCATTTATTTAATAAAATGCAGAAGTCCAATCTTGCACTTCTCGAAAATCACTGGAAAACTTGAGTCTACATCGCAGGTAAAGGAAATGCTTAAACTGACTATTTGAGAATGCAATTTCGGTTTTAAATGTAACCTGGATGGTGTGGATGAAAAATGAAATCTATGAATAAGTACATCAACCTGCAGCTCTCCTCTGACTTTGTCAGCACTAGCAAAACCTAGAGATTTTGACTGAACTTTTCCTTTTTTTTTTAAGTAATTGCCCAGACTTGAATATGACTAAATTGAAAGTAATAAAAAACCCTGAAAACTCAGGTTGGTGCTTGTTCCTGTTACTACCTTTCAGATGTGTGTGTGTGTCTGCAGTTCACATCAGACACGTGTACTTTTCATTTAAGCCCATCGTACCTGTAGCATAAAAATGAACAGCAAAAAAGACAGTACAGTACGCAGCCCCGCACCACAGTTGTATTTCTGGTCATTTATTTATCTTCGTATGTATATCTAAAAGGCTATTTCTACACTTTGCAAAAGAGGAGAGAAGAACGGTGGCGGCAGGGATCTGAGTAGCCCCAGCTCTGTCTCCTGGGGTCGGAGGCACGAATGCCGATGGGCGGATGGAAGGGGCGAGGGCGAGGGCGAGGGGCGGGGAGGGGGAGCGCAAATCCCACGCAGCTGCCTGCACCGCGCGGCCGCCCGCTCCATGTGAGCCCCCGGCTAGATGGCGGCGGCGGCATGTCGCGGACACGCTGAAATCCCCCCACCTGCATCCCACCGATCCCAGAGCTGAAACCCCACCGAGCTCTTCTCACTCACCCAGGCGGCAAACACAGAGGAGCTGAATGCAAGCGAGGAAGCACTTTAGGATTCGCATTTCCAGACGGTCTGCGGCCCCTCGCCGTGCGGCTCCTCTGCTTCTCAGAGTAGAGAGGGAGGGGGCGCGAAGGAAATGTTCTTTCTTTTTCTTTTTTTTAAATCCTCCAGTATATAGATCGAAGTGAGATCGTGCGTGCGTGTGCGTGTTGCGTGTGTGTGTTTTGTGTGTGGTGTGTGTGTGAGAGAGAGAGAGAGAGAAAGAGACAGAGAGAGACAGCGAGAGACACCGAGAGACGGCGAGAGGAATAATCTGGAGAAAGCCGCGCGGTGGTGGGGCCCGGGGCCGCTAGCCTAGGCGCATGTCAGCCGGCGTGCAGGACTTCGCCTTCTTAGCCGGCTGCAGCGGCCGCGGTCTGAGCGCTCCGAGCGCAGCAACGTCTGAGTGCCGGGTGCGCGCTCCAGCCGGGCTGTGCGCGCCGCGGCTCCTGGCGGGGGCGGGGGCGCAGGATCGCGCTGCTGGGAGCGTGCCGCGGACCCGGGGTCGCGCGGAGGGCGGAGGGACGCGGCTGCCGCTCTGGGTCCGGATCCCAGGGTAGCAATTCACACGCGGACAATTTCCCCCTGTCCGCTGCCAGTGGTTTCGCTGCCCTGAAGTTAGAGGGATCCGCTGGGGTTTCCAGTGTTCGTAGAACATTGGAACTCCTTCATCACTTTAGAAGGGAAGGGAAGGGAAGGCCGAACCCCCATTGTCCCGCACAGCCAGAGGTTGACCTTTGAGTTTCACCTCTAGAAGTGTTTTTCATTTTATTGTTCTCTGCAGATGCTTAAGTGGGTCCAATCAGAATGTGGTGGGGGCGCCTGGGTACGTTGTTTCCCTCCCTTTTTTTCTTTCCATTTTCCTAATAAAGTAGTAGACCCCATTGCCTTTGAGAGAGTTGACTCCAAAAAATCTCCAGCCCTGATTGTGACCAGTCTGACCCTATCCTTTCCCTAGACCCCAACGAAACTGCCCTGCTGGGCACAGCTGTTTGGGGGAACTTTCAACACGGCGGTGGTCCTGCCAAACCGAACCACACAAGTGCCTCCTCACACGGGGTCGAACGGGAAGATTTTTTATTACTTGATTGAAGGGTACCCAAAAATATATATATAATACATACCTTCTGCTGCCTTAGAGCTGGAAATGTCACTCTCATGTGATCGTTTCTTCAGTGGTGTTCAGAACTAGACTGTGAGCGCCTTGATGGCAGGGAGTTTGCCTTTATGACTATAACCCCAGATCCTAGCACAATGGCCTTAAAAACAAAATCAATAGGTGTTCCCTGAATGTTCTTTGAATTAATTTGAAGCCTAAAGGAAACAATGAGAAGGTAATTGGTGGTAATCTCTACACTGAAAATTCATGAGATTTTCATTTATGTGATATCCTTTAACTATTAGTACGTTTTTCCTATATGAGACCCACTTTAGAGCCTTTTAGGAGTCCCATCTAAAGCACAGAAAGCCAAATTGTGGAATTGTCCCACGTATTCTTAGTAACAGTTTGATGTAGGTATCTGTACAGTGTGTACTTCTGTGTCCTGTTCTTGTCTCAAAAATAGTATTCTAGCTTTAAATTTTTTAAAGAAAACTTACTGCATGTAAAATTGGGTTCTGAGTGTATTTCAAGTGTTACTACGAGTTCTTGCTAATATCCCAGCCTGTGAACACTTGGCTAAATGTGCAGAGCTAATGGCAGTTTGCTGTTGCTTCAGGAATAGATTATAGTCATGTAATAACAGATTTTTGAAACCATTTAGTGTTTATTCAGAAACACGTATCAACATTAAGAAGCTGATCCTTGATCTTATTCTTCCCACGAACAGAAATAGAAATGCTACAACTTTTAGAAGAATTATGATGGGGATTGATGGCTGCTCATAAGAGTTTTCATATAGGAAGAAAATTTGGGGGCCATTTTTTTTTTCTAGCATTACAGGAAGTGTGCAGGTGTATAAACTGTGCTCTGAGAGTTCAGAGAAAGTGTTTATTTAATATCAACTGGAGTAGGCAGGAAAGGTTTCCTAGAGATGTATAGTTAAACAAGAAGGACTAGCAGGAAAAAAATTATGTCAAAGGCAGTGAGGACAGGAAGGAAAGAAGCAGATGTCATATGCTGTTTAAAAAAAAACAGTGTGAGGCCGGGCGCGGTGGCTCAAGCCTGTAATCCCAGCACTTTGGGAGGCCGAGACGGGCGGATCACGAGGTCAGGAGATCGAGACCATCCTGGCTAACACGGTGAAACCCCGTCTCTACTAAAAAATACAAAAAACTAGCCGGGCGACGTGGCGGACGCCTGTAGTCCCAGCTACTCAGGAGGCTGAGGCAGGAGAATGGCGTGAACCCGGGAGGCGGAGCTTGCAGTGAGCTGAGATCCGGCCACTGCACTCCAGCCTGGGCGGCAGAGCGAGACTCCGTCTCAAAAAAAAAAAAATAATAAAAATAAAAATAAACAGTGTGAATTACATTTGAGCAGATTGAGTGGGGTCAGACTGTGACAAACATTGATTTCCCAGTGAAGCAGCTTGTATGTGAAATACAACACAGGAGGGACCACAAAAGAAACTCCTAAGAACTTCCACTATTTAGGGGAAGCTTGGTTTGCTCAGGGGAATTACGGTGTTCCAGTAGGTTCCAATTATCAAGGATACCCCACTAGCCTGCAAGAATAATCCAACAACCACCACCATAACCCTGACTTTTCTCTTACTGGACCAAAAAATCAAATCACTTGTCAATCTTTTGAATTAGATCACCAAACAACAGCACTGTTGAAATAAGTTTCCCTAGTAAAAAGGGAAAGGGAATATGTGGTTTCTGCCCATTTGGTTCTCATAGTTAATATTACTGTCATTCCCTGGGAAGGCACAAAAGCCACCTTGAGGGAGTAGTCATGTTGCTATTGAGGTTTGTGTGGGATTCAGGATAGAGGCCAATTCTGTGAGACTGAATGACAGCTGTGGGAAACTGACTGGAGGACCAGTGAATATGGTTCCGATGATCCTGGGGAGGGATGATGGAGTAGGAGGTTGAGGTCCTTGGAATATAGGTCACTGTAACAGCCAAGGCCTGGGAGAAAAGAAGGCATCAGCAGAGCAGGAACATAAAAAATGTGCTGTATCTCACAGTTTACAGTGTTACTGGGGTCATAGTCATTTCTGAGACGTGGTACCTGATTAATATGCATTAGCCATTGTGAGTTGAAGTTATAAACTTGCAAGACCACACACCTTCATTCAGGGTATACATATATATAAATTTATGTATACATGTATTCAGAGAGAATATATGTTGAAAAAGAAAGACAGAATAGAAAGAGGCAGAGACAGAGACAAACAGAACCTATATCTAAAACATTAGCTTGGTGAACTAGATCCATTTTATCCTCACCTACATACCATCCTGGAGCATTTTGTAAATCCATACTCATGTATAAGCCAAATCTCTGGGAGTCTTATCACTCTCAATAAATATAATACACTATTTAATATGAACAGTTCAAACAAAGAGATGAGAAGAGATTATACTAGTTGAACCTACAAGGAAAAGGAATATTTCTGGAGGTAGATAATGGTTGCATAGTGGAAGATTTGACAAAAATTTCAAAACTCAAGAGTTTTCTAAGAGAGAACAAATTTGAGGGCCTTTAAAATTTGTCCTTTACATTCAGTTTTTCATTTAATACAATTCTGTTGTGTGTGTTCATTATATATCACACACTGATACATAATGAATTATTTCATCTCTACCATAAAGGGACTCACATTCTAATAGGAGAGAAATTCATCACTACTAAAATGTCTCTGCATAGTATTGCCTGATAAAAGAGAAGATGCCCAGCTAAATTTGAATTTCAGATATACAATAAATAATTTTTATGCACTCTCATGCAATATTTGGGACATTCTTATATTTTAAAAAATTAATGTTTATCTCAACCCAAATTTAACTAGGTGCTCTGTATTTTTATTTGCAAAATCTGGCAATCCATTTTGTTGTGTCTGGGAATTTTCTAGTATCAGGGTTGGTCACCTGTGATTATAAAATGTCCATAGTTTTCCATAAGTTTCCTTACTCCACGAATTATTTCCAAAGTGTCCCTATATAAATATAGGTAGATGGAAATGGGGAAAAGGAGATATTTACTCTGCAGAATCTGTTTGACTTTTAAATTTGATGGAAGTGTGAAACCCCGTCTCTATTAAAAAAAATACAAAAAACTAGCAGGGTGAAGTGGCGGGCGCCTGTATTCCCAGCTACTCGGGAGGCTGAGGCAGGAGAATGGCGTGAACCCGGGAGGCGGAGCTTGCAGTGAGCTGAGATCCAGCCACTGCACTCCAGCCTGGGCGACAGAGCCAGACTCTGTCTCAAAAAATAAATAAATAAATAAAATAAATAAATACACAAATAAATAAATGTGATGGAAGTGCTTCACTGTGTTATAACACTTCCATGTTATAACACAGTGACTACAGAATATTGTATAGTCACTGAATAAACTATGAAATTAAATGGGAAGTGAAACATCTGTTTTTCTTATAACAATAAATAGTTTATATTAGGCTCACATACATTTTTGCTCATTTTTATCCATTGTCATTGAAAAATATATTTGAACAGAAGTTAAATATGAACAGAAGTCACTGAATTGAATCAAATGTTTACAGACCGAGAGAGTCATAGTTATTTCTTTTGAAGTAAAATATAGTTTTGGTAATTATAAGGTGTTTGTCAGAAGTAGATCTCATTTTACATGGAACAATGTATTTTGGACTATGAGGCTAGATTTATCTTGTGTTTTATATCTTACGTATTTTGTTCACATCTGATTGACACAATGACATCTATTTAGTATTCTTGTAATGTGAAATTTCTGAAAACATGAAAGACTAATTTTACTTCCTGTAGCACAGACAAATCTTTTATTTGGATTAGTCCTTCTAGAACTTTCTGCTGAAAAAGCAGTTCATTCCTACCTGCCTGAGCTTTGCATCTTTGTTCCTAGTGGCCCAAATGGCTTGTTATTGCATTTTTCCAGTATCAGGCATAAAACAAATAGGAGGGTCCTCACTGATAGCTCCAGAGCTAAGAGTGATGTGGCACCGTGAGTCCATCTGAAGGAGGCATAATTATTTATGTCTGAGAGGAAAACCACAGCATGTTACATTCTTAGCCTTTTACTATCTTGTCAGGATTGACTATAAAGTAAGTTAAACCTGTTGTATTCAATAATTCAGTGAGAACATTATATTAAAAAACACCAAAAGGTAGGAATCATTTTTTCCATTTCAGGAATATTTGGTACAGTACAAGATGCAAGATAATTCTTTCTCATTGTATCAGTAGAATAATATTATTCTGTATTTTGTATATTTTCAATGAAACAGTGGCTATAAAAGATAACCATAAACTCTGAAAATTACTTCTGGATAAATAGTACTTAGATTTCAGGTTTTTTCTCCCTTAAAAAGAAAACATGTCATCAGGGCAAAGATCTTGGGTCTATTCTAAGTTCATTCGGGCAGCTAAAACAAAATACTAGTCTGAGTGGCTTATAATTAGGAATCTATTTCTCAGTGTTCTGGAGGCTGAGAAGTCCAAGATCAAGGAATTGTTACATTTAGTGTCTGATGAAAGGCCCATTCCTGGATCATAGGTGGCCGTCTTCTTGCAAGGATCTCACATGTTCAAGGTGCAAAGCAGTTCTCTGGAGCCCCTTTTATGAGACATTAATCCTCTTCATGAGGGCCCCACCCTCATGACCTAATTATCTCCCAAAGGGCCCACCTCCAAATACCACTACAATGGGGATTAGGTTACAACATACGAATTTTGGAGGAAGGACAAATATTCAGTCTGTGGAAGCCCTCCCAAACACATGATTTGTTAAAATGCTATCTTGAGTTGAAAATTTTCATTTGTTGTATGGATAAGCTCATTTTTGTATTTCTTAAAATTGAGGATATTAAGGTCTTTTTGAGGCTCTATATTTAACTAAACTTTTGAAGTAAAATACAGTTTTGGTCATTACAAGCTCATTTTTGTATTTCTTAAAATTTCAATAGACTTTTCAATAGACTTATTTTTTAGAGCAGTTTTTGGTTCACAGCAAAATTGAGTGGAAAGTACAGACAGTTGCTGTTACCTCCCGCCCCAAGAAAGCATAACATGCATGGCCTCCCCTCATCAATATTCCACATCAAAGTAGTACATCTGTTGCCATCGATGAAGTTACATGGACACATCATTGTTACCCCAGATGAAGAGTTCACATTAGGATTCAACCTTGGTTTTGTGCAGTCTATGAGTTTTAACAAAAGTAATGACATGTATCCACTATTATATTACACAGAATAATTTAGTGTCCTAAAAATCCTCTGTGCTTTGCCTATTCGTCCCGCCCTCCCTCCTACCTGACAACCACTGATCTTCTGACCATCTTCATGGTCTTGCCTTTTCCAGAATGTTATATAGGCAGAATCATACAATATACAGCCCTTTAAATTTTTTTTTTTTTTTTTGAGACGGAGTCTCGCTCTATCACCCAGGCTGGAGTGCAGTGGCGCGGTCTCGGCTCACTGCAAGCTCCTCCTCCCGGGTTCACGCTATTCTGCTGCCTCAGCCTCCGGAGTAGCTAAGACTACAGGTGCCCGCCACCGCGCACAGCTAATTTGTATTTTTAGTAGAGACAGGGTTTCACTGTGTTAGCCAGAATGGTCTCGATCTCCTGACTTTGTGATCCGCCCGCCTCGGCCTTACAAAGTGCTGGGATAACAGGCGTGAGCCACCGCGCCCGTCCAAAATCGGCTTCTTTCTTAATAAGCATTTATGGTTCCTCCGTGTCTTTTTATGACTTGATAGTTCATTTCTTTTTAATGTTGAATAATATTCCATTGTCTAGATGTAGTACAGTTTATGTGTCTGTTCACCTTCTGAAGGACATGTTGGTTGCTTCTAATTTTGACTACTACAAATAAAACTGTTATAAACATCTGTATTCTGGTTTTTGTGTGAGCATAAATTTTCAGCTCATTAGGGAAATACCAAGGAGCTTGATTGCTGTATCATGTGATAAGAGTATGTTTAGTATTATAAGAAACTGCCAATTTTGTTTTAAGTGGCCGCACCGTTTTGCATTCCCACCAGCAACGAACGAAGCTTTCTGTCGCTCCTCATCTTCATTAGCAGTTGGTATTGTCAGTGTTTTGGATTTTGATTCTTGCAATAGTCGTATAGTAGTAGTATCTCATGGTTGTTTTGATTTGTAATTTGCTAACAAATTATGATCTTAAGCATCTTTACATGTGCTTATTTGCCATCTGTATGTCTTCTTACATGAGGTGTCTGTTCAGGCTTTTTGCCCATTTTAAAATCAGATTTTGTATTTTGGTTTTGATTTTTTTTAACTTTTCATTTTGAAATAATTTCAGACTTACTGAAAAGTTGTAGAAATAGTACAAAGAAATTTTGTATACCCTTAATCCATACTCTCCAATTAATATTTTACCTTTATTATTCTCTCTATTCTTTCTTCATTCTGTATGTCTATACCTATATGTATCTCTCTAACTATCTATCTATCTGTCTATCTATCTATCCATCCATCCATCCATCTGTATCTATAGCTATAAACTTAAAAGACCTTCTTGGCAAAGTAATTGGATTCATTTAACCTTCTTCACCAACCACTCCTCAGGCTGTTGTTCTTCGGTGACTTCTTGATCTTATCAAAGAAGCTTTTGTTGATTCCAGAATATTTATTGAAAACCCAATTTGTAATCACTTAGAAGAGGAATTTATTATTAGGAATCATCTTGGGTTATTTAAGGATAAGCCTTACTAGAGTCATGTTACTTCCTTAGAAAAGTTGCTCTTAATCTTGAAGATGTTATTCTCAGGTACAACTCCCTTTCTTCCAGCTCCCATTCATCTTGTTTCTGGCTCTGTCCCTCTTGGATAAAGCTTTGCACCCGCTTTCCTACTGAATGTACAGCCATTAGTCTTCTTATGTTTTATAAAGCCCATGCTCAATACCAGAGTAATTTTTATAAAATGAGTATCTAATATGGAGTATACACCAGTAAATAGGGACCAGCATTAGTGATTGTTTCCAAAGATTCAAAAGTATTAACCAATGAGAATTAATTTGATTCTGTAGTGGGAGCTTTTATTTGAGGAGATTATGTAAGTCAGCAGTGTGCTATATTATTCGTTATTTTTTGTGTTAAGATAAGTATTTGCCGTACTGATAGAACTGTATATTTTAGAATAGGAGAGGTGATTCCTCTTCTACATTATGCTGGTCCTGAGCAGTGGTGATATTTCAAAACGGGCACAACTTGCTCCCTTCTCTTTGCCCCACCACTACCTTTATTATAGATCATGATGGAAGAATCATATTTTTCTTCTCTCCAAACACCCGTGATCTTAACTTCATTATTGAAATAACTTGCAAGGGAATGTGTCCTCAAATTTGTATGAAATTACAAAGATCCATATGACCAAATACAGGTTTATTGCTAATTTCATTTATTTGCCATTTAAAGATTTTTAAAAAACACCCTTTTGCCTATTATATCAGAGACAAACATGGGACTTAAAAGTCTTTCTACAAGCTTAATTTAAACATCGATATCTGCCTGCTCACTAGGGCTTTGAAAAATGTCCAGGATATTTTAGATTAGAAAGTAAATGTATAAAACAAGATCTACAAATTAAAGAATCAGCACTGGATGGGGTCACTGGAATGAGTTGCTCTATTTCAGATTTACAAACATTTCTGATAAATGGTCGTTTTGCTGTTTTGTTTTTTTTTGTTTTTGTTTTTGTTTTTTTGCCTATCTCCAAGCAAAAATAGTTCACAATCACCCTAGATGATCCATTATGTTTTTGACCGTATTAAAAACCATTCACCTTTATACTTAGCCAAAGTATCTTTCTCTCTATTCCTGCCATCCAGTTAACTTTAGGCACCTGGAACAAATCTTTCCCCTCTATTTGTAAAGAGAACATTCCTTCTAATTCCAGATGTTGTGATTTTTTTTCTCTTGCTAAATTCTAATTCTTCCAAGCTTGATCTGAACTCCTTGACTCTTCTGGAGGCAATAGTCCATCAGTTCTTTCTTTTCTTTCTTTCTTCTTTCTCTTTTTTTTCTCCTTCCTTCCTTCCTTCCTTCCTTCCTTCCTTCCTTCCTTCCTTCCTTCCTTCCTTCCTTCCCTCCCT
>NW_012114744.1:7464414-7487151 GCF_000951035.1 Colobus angolensis palliatus | reverse complement strand
TCCTTCCTTCCTTCCTTCCTTCCTTCCCTCCCTCCCTCCCTCCCTCCCTCCTTCCTTCCTTCCTTTTTTGAGATGGAATCTCACCCTGTCGCTCAGGCTGGAATGCAATGGCGTGATCTCGGGTCACTGCAACCTCTGCTCACTGCAACCCTTCTGGGTTTAAGCGGTTCTCCTGCCTCAGCCTCCCGAGTAACTGGCATTACACGTGCACGCCACCATGCCCAACTAATTTTTGTGTTTTTAGTACAGACGGGGTTTCACCACGTTGGCCAGGCTGGTCTCAAACTCCCAACCTCGTGATCCGCCCACTTCGGCCTCCCAAAGTGCTGGGATTACAGGTGTGAGCCATCGCACCCCCGGCCCATCAGTTCTTTCAATCTCTCCCACTCCCTATTTATTTTTTTTGCCAAGCTATCATTACCTTTTTCCAAACAAACAAACAAACAAACAAGCAAAAACACCTCTCTTGTCTCATTACAGCTACAGTCCCAGATGTCTCTTTCTTCATAATTTTCTGGTAAGGATAGACTTTAATCATTATATCCACCTCGTAATTTCTCTTCAAGCTGCTACAGTTAGGTTTCTGCCTTTTTAATTCTATTAATAGTGGCATTTAAAATATAAAAAATCACATTCTAATGGCCTTGCACATGCGGGACACTCAAAACAAAAACTCACCATTCCTCTAAAACTGGTGCTTTCCACAAAACCAAGAATTCTCCTAGCCTCTTCTTCCTCAATATTCCCATCTAATCAGTCACTAAATCCTACAGTTTACTCTTAATTTCCAGTCTGTTTCTATATATTTTTTCTTGCATAATCAACAGACCTGACATATATTCAGTGCTTTAAAAGTATTCAAATATATGAACAAATTTATTGAAGAAGGGCAGCTGCCAAGCCAGTATTACCTGCTCCTTCTCTTGCCTGCTTGTAACAAGGTTCTGGCACATGTCTCTGAAGTTTCTGTCAGTTTCTGGACACTAGATTAGACCCTCAGTTTAAGGCATCTTCTTTCACTTGACTTACTGGCTGGTTTCCTATAACAGTCTTAGACTGTTCATAACCTACTTGCCTTGACTTAGAACTTACTGGTTTTTGAGTTTGCAGTTCTTCAACTGATAGTGTGGGCTAGCAGGCCTAGAACACCTCCAGAGAATTTCCTGGCTTATTTTAATCTTACCCTATATTTTTTTCTTCACAATTAAATCCTCCTCCCCTGATTTTGTTCGAGCAAAGAGCCAGCCCGACCTGAAGACTATGAACTTTCCCTAAAGTGTTGGCAATAGTCGGCCTTTAGTTATTTTAAATTTGAGAGTTAAGAAAATATCTCTATTTCTAGGCTGTTTCAAAACTCTGACATTTGCCATTGGTCATCTTCTCTGAGCATCTGCTGTTCCTACATTATTTCTAGAGAGCTTCTCTTACTCCTTAAAATAAGAACAGAAGCTGAGGAGGCCTACAGCCCTAGAAAATTCTCTCATTACTCTCATAAGAAAGAATATAACTCAAATAGAAAATGTGCAATTGAGAAACTAGTACAAACTTAGGGTTCCAGAAAAATAATTACCAATCCTCTACTTTATCTCCTTCTGTCATAAAAGTGACTATAGCCACAATTTCTTGGCACCTACTTGGTGCCAAGTTTTGTTCTAAAAGCATCATATATAACTGCTTAATCTCTACAACAAACCTATGATGTGGGACTTATTGCCATCTTTCCAATCTCACAGGAAAGCAGAGGCAGAATGATTTGTCTAAAGTCACACATCGTAAGTGATAGACCTTGGATGTGAGCTCATACCTAATCATTAATCTGCACTGCTTCTCCTTGAGAACACTTAGGAGGTTCCACACCAACTAATTTGCTGCCAAACTCAGACCAGAAAATGTGTGCCTACTTTGCTTTCCTGATATGTAGTACATTTTACAAAACTTACCCAATGTCAAATATCAGTAACGTGTGTGAGATGAGGAATAAACACTATTCTAGGAATTGAAATGTGCTGTCTGTCCAAATAAGATTTTTATGAGCTTGAGAAGGATTTCTGGCTTTTATTTCTCTTCAGTTACCCAGTACAGATATTTTGGAACATAATCCCTGAAATGGCTTGGGAAGTCAATATAGCAGATTTGAGCGGAAAAAGACATTGCCTCTCTCAGGGATGGTGAGACAGTGCAGGCTCTCTCCTAATCCTGTGTCATGCCTGAAGTTACTAGGGACTGAGAGTTAACACAAGCATAGACATAAAACTCAAGTGACATTAAGAGATTCACTGATGGGACCACTCATTCCTTTAAATTTTAAATAAGAATACTCTGAGATCCCATGCTGCATGACTGCAGAAAGTCATTGCACAGCTAGACTGTAGTGATTATAAAATTCACTGAAGACGTGAGGAGACTGTGAGGGAATTACAATGCAGAAAGGAACATGTAAAGCATGATATCACATGATATCACTGAATGTTCTATGTAGTTTTATAGGGAGGGTATTTAACTTGCTGGCCACCTCTTTAGATTGCAGCCTAACACTTTTCCTTCTTGCAATTCATTCATTCTCCAGGTATTTTTTCAGCACTTATTTGTGCTAGACATTGTGTACACAATGGAGGAGTTTACAATGTAGAAAATTTTTTCATCGTACTTAAATTTAGAATTAATTGTCTCATACTCTCCTTTCCAGACTAGGGCATCGATCTTAACTTTATAAACCAAAAGTCCCCTAAAATTGTTTTACTTAACTAAAGACCAATCAGCACCCAAAGACAAATTCTACCTGCTGTAGCCGCTGAACAAATGTTTCAAAATAGTCTCTGTGTCCCCACCCAGATCGCATCTTGAATTTTAGCTCCCATAATTTCCATGCATCGTGGGAAAGACGTGGTGGGAGATAAATTACACCTGGTGGTTTCCCCCATACTGTTCTCGTGACAGTGAATAAGTCTCAGGAGATCTGATGGTTTTAAAAGCAGAAACCCTTTTCACTTGGTTCTCCATTCTCTCTTGTCTGCTGTCACGTAAGATGTGCCTTTTACCTTCCACCATGATTGTGAGGCCTTCCCAGCTACATGGAACTGTGAGTGAAACCTCCTTTTTTTAAATAAATTACCCAATCTTGTCTATGTCTTTATCAGCAGCATGAAAATGAATTAATAGAGTCTCTTGCACTATGAAATCAGAATCACCCAAGGTAGAGCCAGGACCTGATACATAACAAGGGAAAGAATTAAGGCACAACAGATTAAAGGTGGGCTGATTAACACCAAAATAAGAAAAAGACTTTTAAGACCTTTTCATTAAAGTAACAAAAATGCTAGCACTACAGTAAATAAAAATAAAAAGAACATATTAATGCAAACATTGAGATAAATACATTATATAAAGAGGTTCATATTTATAGAGGTAATAAGAGGATGTTCTAAAAGCTAATAAGAATGAAGATAAAAGGAGAAATATTTTAAGAATAAGTAGATACCAATAATAAGGGAAATACAATAAATACATAAATAATAAGGGATCTACAAGGCCACAAGGTACAGGGGTGGCAAAAGATGAAAAGAAGAGTAGCTTTTAAAAAACGCACAGTATGCTAAAAATATTTTAAAACTACATAGACAGTGCCAAGCTAAAGCTTTTAAAAATAAAATTCTAAGAACGTGAAAGAGATGAGTAAAGTGGGCAAGCTACCTGAGTGTTTCACATAGGTCTCTGACCCTTTACAGTTTGCAAAGCTTGGGTTACCTTATTCAGGTCCTCAAGACTGGAGAACAAAGGAGCAATACTGGGACCCTTTTCTTCTTCCCTGAAGCTTTCAGCATCTGATTAACTTCCAAAATCTTATCAGAAAAACATAATAATAATATTTTTCCTTTATTGACTACCAGCTCTATGCCAAATACATTAGCATCTGTTATCTTTAATCCCTCCCAAATTCTGCCAATGAGATACATCATTTCCCCATTTCATTGCTGTTCCCCAGGGCTCAGAGTTTAGCATTACTCAGAGCCAAAGAAAATGTGGTGGTGGAATTGTAATTAAAACTCGAGATTCTCTGATTCCAGTGTGTATCCTCTTTCCATAAATACACCTTGAATTTAGTTGGCCATAGGAAGGCACATTTCTTAAGCAGCAGTACCGAGTTCTTACCATATCACAGAGTGAACACCTGCAGTTCAAACTGAATTGGCAAGTTTCCTGCTAGCTTCATATTCCAGTGATACTGGTTCTTCTTAGCATTTATGTCTTTATGTCTTTAGATAGATAGATGTACATATATACTTATATACACATATATTCATATATGTATAAAGATATATCTTTATATGTTTATATGTATGAAGATATATATATCTTTATATGTTTATATGTATAAAGATATATATATCTTTATATGTTTATATGTATAAAGATATATATATATCTTTATATGTTTATATGTATAAAGATATATATATATCTTTATATATAATATGCAGTTGAAAAATTAAAATTTGAAGATCAAGCATGTTTAACAACATGAAGGAGTGCCTAAAAATGAGGGTAAATTAAAACAAAAAATAAAATGGGGGCCAGGTGCGGTGGCTCACGCCTGTAATCCCAGCACTTTGGGAGGCCGAGGTGGGTGGATCATGAGGTCAGGAGATCGAGACCATCCGGGCTAACACGGTGAAAACCCATCTCTACTAAAAATACAAAAAAAATTAGCTGGGCGTGGTGGTGGGTGCCTGTAGTCCCAGCTACTCGGGAGGCTGAGGCAGGAGAATGGCGTGAACCCAGGAGGTGGAGCTTGCAGTGAGCCGAGATCACTGCACTGCACTCCAGCCTGGGTGACAGAGCGAGACTACATCTCAAAATAAATAAATAAATAAATAAATAAATAAATAAATAAATAAATAAATAAATAAATAAATAAAAATATAAATAAAATAAAATGGGGAAATAGGTCATGCAAAGTGAGTATGTCAGTCAGGACTGGCTACGTAATATTGCAGTAACAAGGAGTGTCTTGCTCACTTGAAGCTTGTTACGTGTTCAAGTTACCTGTCTTGGATGTGTTTATTCAGTAACCCAAGGTGCTTTTGGCATTTTCTTTACTTGTGCTGTCATCATTTCAGAGAAAGAAAGTGCTGGTTGTTCTTGCACTGTCAACTTAAATATCTCCACACAGATATGGCATGTGTCGCTTCCCTTCCAACCCATCTGCTTTCCAATGTGCCTAGAAGGAGAGGAGAAAGAAATATGGATAGGAATAGAGATGTCACCTACATAGAAAAGAGAGAGAGAGAAGAGGGAGGCAAGGAGAGGAGAGAGTGAGAGAAAAGAGAGAGAATATGAGAGTACAAAATAAAATGATGTGAAGAAATCCCAGATCAATAGAGTATACTTTGTGATTGCATAATGGTTTGATAATTGCTTGCTATCTTAGGTTTTGAACATAAAAAAATTCTAAAGTCTTTCAGAGAAAAATACATGAACAATCTCCAGTGTCAAAACTGAAACAGCTCACAGAATGTTAACTCACTTCCTTTGTTAATCTTTGAGATGTTGCTGTATCCCAGGCTTCTGTAGGAGGTTGAAGAGAATGGATAAATAAGGGCGAAGGGACTGAAAGTGACAGCAAAACAAATAGTATGTATTAAAGAAGCAAATCACTTCTCTGATTATTTCTTTCTTTTTTCACTTTTGAAAGGAAAAAGTTGATGTCATTTATATACTTTAAGATCATGAAGGCATGACCTGTTGTCAGCTTGTATTTATAACAGCACCAGTCATTCTATTACTGCTTAGAAAATTTTTAAAAATGCTTTTACCACTTTTAACTTGAGCCACAATTTCTTCATTCTACAGTCAGATTACAGTTTTAAAGAGAACTATTGCTGGAAATAAGAACTACTGCTGACAAAAGCCCGAGGAAAGAACATAGTGCTTCAGCTCAGTTAAGCAACATGGTGTTCTTATTGGTTACCTCCCAGCACTAATATGATCTTGGTTAGATTACAAATTAAACTGTCTTTCCAGATTTTCATATACTTGTAACAGGTTACTGAAGAATATAGACTCATAGAGATAAAAATATAAGAGAGTTAATTGTTTCCATGACCTGTTGTCAATAGTTACCAAGTTGCAAATTCCTTTTCTCATCCCTTATTGCATCTTGATCAGAGTCAGTAAGGTTTCTGGGCACTTTTGTTTTAAGTAAACTTACTCCAATAGAGTCTGCAACTTCAATATCATATAAAGTCAAACTTCTTCTTTCCCTCCCTACCTGCCTCCAAGGGATAGATAGATTCAAGTGCCCTGGTAGTGGAATATTTGTATAGGATTTTCTAAATTCTCTAAGAGCTCTGACTCCTCTGGACTTGGAATAGAGTGCTCAGAAAAAAATGGCCAGTATCTCCTCACTTATCTTTATAATGACACAATCCTCTTCTTATTGATTCATGCCACTTCTCTGTCACTGATTAGTTGTCTGTGTCTTTTGGAGGTATTCAAAGTCTAACTCTTGCGGGTTGGGTGAATATGTGGATTCTTTGGAGCTTCTGTACTGCAACATTTTCTGATGTACCTGATCCAGAATCGTCTCTGCCTTTCCCCTTTAAAACCTACAACCATTGATCCATCCCAGAGACTCTTCTGGCTGGCTACCCTGTAGCTTACCAGTGGGAATCCTTACTGGATGAGGTACTAGCAAGATGACTGAAGCCCAGTTACCTTTTCAGCGGTTCATTCCATCCCTAAAAGTGTTAAGCAGAATAATGGTTCCACTCCATCCCGCCAAAGATTTCCACATCCTAATTCCTGGAAGCTGTCAATAAGTTATGCTACATGGTAAGAGTTAAGGTTACAGACAGAATTAAGGTTGCTAATCAGCTGACCCAAAGTTAGGTTGATTATCCTAGATTATCCATGAGAGTCTGAGTAATCACAAAGGTCCTTAACAGTGGTATAGGGAAGCAGAAGCATAAGTTAAATTAATGTGATGTGAAAAAAACTCAGCCAGCTGTTGCTGGCTTTGAAGATGAAGAAGATCATCAGCCGAGGAATGTGGGTGGCCCTTAGAAGCTGGAAAGGGCAAAGAAATGGGTTATTTCCTAGAAAGACCAAAACAGAAGGCAGTTCTATTGACACCTTGACTTTAGCCCAGTTTAGCCCATGTCAAACTTCTGACCTACAGAAATGTATAATAAATCTGTGTTGTCATGGCAACTTGCTATGACAGCTACAGAAAACGAACATACTAGATATGCCTTGTATCCTTGCCATGCCCAATGCTGCTGTCTGCTCCACTTGGCTGCCTAATGTTTTTTAGCCTTGTGTTTACTTTCCCTACCTCAGGTAAACATACAGACTAGCAATTCTGCAGCCTGGGCAGATATCTGAGCAGGGAACAAAATGCCACTTTCTCCTTCATGTAGGCAGTGACCATCTTTTTTATTTTTGAGTTTGCTTTTCACTAATGTGTGAATGCTTAGTTAGTACAAATGTTCTACAAAGTTTTTTTGCAAAAAAAAACACAGCTTAGTTACTAAAAAACACAACTTACTAACTAAATGCTTAGTTAGTACAAACGTTCTACAAAGCTCTACAAAAAACACAGCAACCTCTTTCCATCAATGCACTTCACCATTACCTGCTTTCAAGAGACAACCAACTTTAATTTATTTAGCTCTCTCTTTTGGTGGTCGATTCTAAACCTCTTTGTGGCATGTTCATATGGCTACTTCTTAATCTTCATAAATATGATGACTTCCCTAAATGAAAAACTTAAATGTACTTTAGCTACATCCTTTCCACCATACACAAACTTTCCTCCCTCCTTCCCATTCTTCAAGTTCCATTACAATTTTCATTTGAACAATGTTAAGAATTTACATTTTTATGACCATGAAAATACCATTCATCTGTGATTGTTTTCTTTCTTCATCATTCCTGGAATAAGTGTTACCTCTCCTGGTTATTTTCCTGATTTCCTATCTCTATCTCTGTGTTATAATTCCACCCCACATTTTTGCCAAATAACACAAATCCTTTCTCAATACATTCAGACTCAATAGATGTTCTGATTTTTGCTACTTCTGGAGAAAACACTTCTATAAAATTCTGATCTGCTTCAATCTGGACTAGTTGCTTCCAGGTCCCTGAAACTTTTCCTCCTGGGACATCCACTGACCTTCTTCCTGGAGATTCTTGCCACTTCCTCCTAGTGCCAGATTACCTATTCCCAGGGTACACTACTGAGAAAGTGTGCTCCTAAGGTGAATTTTGAGAACTTTGTCTATTTAGAAACATCTTTACTCTTATCTTGAATTAATTTTGTCTGAGTGTTGAATTCTAAGTTTAAAATCATTGTTGATCAGAATCTTGAGGTCACTGCTCTATTTTTTTCTGGTTGTCAGGCTGTTGATGCTTCCAAAGCCATTCAGATTCATGGTATTCTCTCTCTCCCAAATCTGTACATGGGAGTGCTAATATCTCTTCAATAACCTTATTTTAATTCTTTGAAATAAATATCCAGAAGTGAGACTTCTAGATGACATGGTAAGTCTATTTCAAAAATTTTGAGGATCTTCTCTACTGTTTCCCATAGTGCCTGCACTATTTTGCATTCTAACAGTGTGCAAGAATCCTTATTTCTTCACGTTTTCTCCAACAATTGTTTCTTTTTCATAATGGCCATTCTGACAGATTTGAAACTAGAATGAGATGTGAAATGATACATCTCATTATGGTTTTCATTTTTTTAATTTTATTTATTTATTTATTTATTTTTTTTTTGAGACACAGTCCTCCTTTTTTGCCCAGGCTAGAGTGCAGTGGCACAATCTAGGCTCACCACAACCTCTGCCTCCTAGATTCAAGTGATTCTCCTGCCTCAGCCTCCCTAGTAACTTGAGATTACAGGCGCACACCACCACACCTGGCTAATTTTTATATTTTTCGTACAGATGGGGTTTCGTCACATTGGCCAGGCTGGTCTCGAACTGCTGACCTCAGGTGATCCACTCACCTCTGTCTCCCAAAGTGCTGGGGTTATACACATTAGCCACCACTCCTGGCCTCATTTCTTTGATGATTACTGATGTTGAGCATTTAAAAAATATACCTTTTGGCTGGGCGTGGTGGCTCAAGCCTGTAATCCCAGCACTTTGGGAGGCCGAGACGGGCGGATCACAAGGTCAGGAGATCGAGACCATCCTGGCTAACCCGGTGAAACCCCGTCTCTACTAAAAAAAAAAAAATACAAAAAACTAGCCAGGCGAGGTGGCGGGCGCTTGTAGTCCCAGCTACTGGGGAGGCTGAGGCAGGAGAATGGCGTGAACCCAGGAGGCGGAGCTTGCAGTGAGCTGAGACCCGGCCACTGCACTCCAGCCTGGGTGACAGAGCAAGACTCCGTCTCAAAAAAAAAAAAAAAAATATATATATATATATACATACATATACCTTTGGCCATTTGTATGTTTTCTTTGTAGAAATGTCTATTCAAGTTTTTAGGCCATTTTAAAATTGAATGATTAGTTTTAGAGACAATCTTCTAGTTTTAAAATCATGTTTTCCCTTACTTCCAAAAGCACCTGGTCATATCTATTACTGAAGAATTTTCAGTGATCTGCAGTGCAAACTGTGTTGCTTTTTGGCTTTTATCACAGTAATTTAGGATTCAAGTTTCTTGGGATTGGTAGATCAGTCAACATTATCCTGATTTTCAAGTTATGATTTTTCTTCATTTTCTATTTTTGCAATGGTTTTTCTCATTTTCTTTGTTCTTGTGATATCATTTTAAAAAAATGCATATTAAGTATTACCTGTTGTTTAAGTAGGCCTCTGTAAGGAGTAGAGATAAATTTATATATTAAATCTACCCTATTTGTTCATTTATTTTCATTTTTATTTTTTTAGAAACAGGGTCTTGCACTGTTGTCCAGGCTGTCTAGAGTGTAATGATATGATGATGATAGCTTTCTTTTTTTTTTTTTTTTTTTTGAGACGGAGTCTCGCTCCGTCACCCGGGCTGAAGTGCTGTGGCCGGATCTCAGCTCACTGCAAGCTCCACCTCCGGGTTCACGCCATTCTCCTGCCTCAGCCTCCCGGGTAGCTGGGACTACAGGCGCCGCCACCTCACCCGGCTAGTTTTTTGTATTTTTAGTAGAGACGGGGTTTCACCGTGTTAGCCAGGATGGTCTCGATCTCCTGACCTCGTGATCCGCCCATCTCGGCCTCCCAAAGTGCTGGGATTACAGGCTTGAGCCACCGCGCCCGGCTGATGATAGCTTTCTGAAGCCTTGAACTCCTGGGTTCAAGCAATCCTCCTGCCTCAGCCTCTCAAGTAGCTGGGACTACAGGCTCATTCCACTACACCCAGTTAATTAAAAAAAATTGTTTTTTGTAGACAGGGATCTCACTCTGCTGCTGAGACTGCTTCTGCTCTCCTGACCTCAAGCAATTCTCCTGTCTTGGCCTTCCAAAGTGTTGGAATTACAGGCATGAGCACTGTGCCTGGTCCATATTTAATATCTTTAATTGGGATAGCACCATACATCTGTAGCAATGAGTCACTTAAAATTATCCTTCCCACACTAATCCCTTGCTTTGGAAAAGAAAGGCATAACCAAAAAAGAAAACCCTCTCAACACAAACACTGCACTCCTTAGAGAACCAAGCACTGTGTGCCTCTCCCCAGTTGGTGGTCCCAGAGCTGGTTTTACAGCCTCTTAGAAAATGTTAAAGGTCCCACCCCAGTTTTGTTTTGAAGTGACTCTCATTAGAATGTAGCAATTAATTTTTGGCATTGAATCTTAGATAAAATTCTGGAATAAAAGAAGAAGGTCCATTCAATGTTCTGTTACATACTGAACTGAAATGTCTATTATTTATTTAATAATTTATTAAATTATAGCGTTGTTCTGAGTGATCAGTTGATGATAGTTGGCTGTACTTTTTTCACCTGTACCTTTTGATTATCTATATTTTTGTACTTAAGCATAAGAGTACAAACAGATTTGTTTCTTGTGCTCCCACAAGTTTATGCAGTCTCTAAGAATGTATATGTTTCCAAATGAATAAACTATTAGGCATATTTCATAACATACGGTTCTGTGTGACAGAGAATGGAAGTATTAAGATTTATAGGAGAAATACTTATTTAAGACCATCAATTGGATAGACCACACATTGTACTTTAAAATATTTCAATTTTTATTTTACTTTTAAAAATATTTAATGGTCTAAAACAATTTTAATGCTAGTCCTAACTTCTTAACACACGCACATCATAAATTCTCACGAGTCAAGGTTAAATGATATCATGATCAGTGATTTACAATTCTGTAACCTCACTTTCCTTTTTAATGCTCTCTGATTCTATTTAAGGAACTTGCCTTGGAACTCCACCTATTTCTAGCAACAATCATTTTTATTCCTTTTTATTTTTTTTCTTTTACATCATTCTGAATTTATTCATCGTTATAATTTATTTTTCTATACAATGGAAAATAGACTTGTTGCTCTACTAATTTTTGCATACCAGGATCTCCTATTTTTTACTTCCTTTGCCTCTTTTTCTGACAGGATGGTACTGTCAGATTTTCTCAATGACAAGATTATACAAAAGACAACCCCTTTGCTATAATGACTAGTTTGCCTAGGGCTCTTTTTCACCACTACTTTTGGTCTTACAAGCTTACTGAAGGTGAGATGTTGATAAAATAGACCTTTCTTCTCCTATATATCTTGCATACGTTTGCTATCAATGTTTTATAATACCACTTTTTATCAACATTTAAAAGGTTAGAGCTGTAATTTCTGTAAGTCAATAACCTCACAGGAAAGGAAAACAGTAAAATTGTGCTTTACTACCATAAATTGATAATTTATATTAATCAGAGAGCTTACATAGCAAGGTAAAGCTTCCATCTCTGTTTAAGATGAAAACTACATTTTGTAGATGGCCCATCAGGAAAGTAACATAATGGGAGGCTTTGCCTGGAATTGAGCCATTCTTGTTCAGAGCAAAAGGGAAGAAAGAGCTCTAGCAGAGTGATATCAAATAATGAAAAAAATTTTAAGTGCTATACCCATGATATTATAGCTAAAGCACTATGTGGATCTTGAGACACAAAGAGTCATCTGGACTCTGGCTCTATTAGTTGCTTGATGTGTGAGCTTGAGCAATTTATCTAAACCTCAGTTGCCTGTTTGGTAAATTAGGATAGTATCATTTATTTTACAGGATTCTTGTGAGTGTTAAATAAGATAATGTTTGTGAATGTCCTTTGTAAATTTTAAAGTGCCATGAAAATCTAAGTGGTATGATTGCTTAATGCTTTCTAAGGCTGAATGGTGCATTAGAGGATGATCTAACATAGTGCCTGACAAAGCATATGCTCAGTAAATGATAGCTCCTTTTCTCATCCAAATAATAAAAATGTTCCATGAATAATGAGCAATTACAAGACACCATGTAGATTCCAGAACAACATAAACTTTTTTTTTGAGTGGGGAGGGGTACATAACTATCGGGAATATTGTAAAGTCTATACAGTCTAACTTGCCAAGAAATATCATTGCCGAAGAAAGAATAGCAACTACATTCAAATGGGATATACGGCACAAGTGGTTTCTCCTTTTCCCCAAAAGAAGACTGAATAAGCTAGACTGAATAAGCTAACAGTTTCTTCTCTTTGTAGCCAAACATCATTGATTCAGTATTATATTCCATAACATAAAAAAATACGTTAGTCAAGGCCAGGCATCACGGCTCACACCTGAAATTCCAGTACTTTGTGAGGCCGAGGTAGGAGAATCACTTGACACCAGGAGTTCGACATCAGCCTGGCCAACATGGCGAAATCCTATCTCTAAAAAAAAAAAAAACAAAAACCGGCGTGGTGGTGGTGCACGCCTGTCCCAGCTACTTGGGAGGCTAAGGCATGAGAATCGCTTGAAACCAGGAGGCAGATATTACAGTGAGCCAAGATCACGCCACTGCACTCCAGCATGGGCCACAGAGCAAGACTCTGTCTCAAAAATAAATAAATAGAAAAAATTTTAAAAATTAAAAATATGTTATTAAGATTAGCATTCAGAACAATGTTGTTGCTGTTAATAGAGCAACACATGCATAGAAAAATTAGAAAATAAAAAATAAAGAAAAATTATCTACAGATGATAACACAACTTAGCAATAAACATTGTTGCAATTTGGGGGCATTTCCTTCTGTCTTTAGTCAGTATACTCATGCTGCCACATATGTGTGTGTCTATGTTTAAACAATTTGTATTGCATGAAATATGCAGGGTTTTATGGATTTTGACATCTACTTATAGCCTGGTTTTTTAAAATTTACTTCTTGTCATGCCAAAAATTTATGACACTTCAACATCTTCTTTCAGTTTGAAGTTCCTTGAAGTGTATGGTATGTGGATAGTCATTTTTACTAGTGTTCACTTTTAATATAAGGTTGACGTGTAAAGGAAGTCACACAGGGAGTGAAGAAGCCCAACAGACCATCGAGCACACACTTCTCAGAGTAGCTTAATTGTTCTAGTTAGTGCAGTGTCTGATTTAATGTTCACTGCAACCAGTTAAGGCTTATTTCCATTTTATCCCAGAGAAAACTGAGGAAAGGACACAGTTTTCCTTCCTTTTCTCCCTCTTTCATTATAAAAACATTTTATTTTTAAAAGTCCCATAGACCAGGCTGGCCTACGTGGTGAAACCCTGTCTCTACCAAAAATACAAAAATTAACTGTGCGTGGTGGTGCATGCCTGTAATCCCAGCTACTCGGGAGGCTGAGGCAGGAGAATCGCTTGAACCCGGAATGCGGAGGTTGCAGTGAGCCGAGCTTTTGCCACGGCACTCCAACCTGGGTGGAACAGTGAAACTCTGTCTCAAAAGAAAATAAATAAACAAAAAGTCCCATAAACCTGCCACCTTTTATGAAAAACAACAAAATCAACCAAAACACCAACAAAGAAGAAACACTAGTACGTTGTTTTAAAAATTCTCTTACCATCCATTTTCAAGTATATACATGTTTTTACAGAGTTACCATCATGGTGCAAGTACGATTTTATATACTACCACTTTTTTCTTTTTAATTATCTTTAATTGTTTTTCTAATTTACTTTTCCTCTTAAATTCACATAAAAATACAGATATTTATGCTTTATAATCCAGTCTTCACAACCATAATGTAATGTTTGCATGATATTCCATTGAGTGACTAAATCGTAATTTTACTAAGCATTTCCTTACTGTGAAATTTTAGTTGGCTGCCTCCAATTTTTACTATTTTAAATAATGTTGCAGTGGAGGTCTACATGCATAAAGCTATCTTTTTAAAGCTTTTCTTTCTCCTGAGGATAAATTAATAGAAACGAGATTATGAGCTAAAGAGCATGCTTATTTTCATAGGATTTAAAAATAAAGAGTCTAAAGAAGGCTCTTTCTATATGGAGAAGAGATAAGTAGATGTACATATAAACTGGGAGTAATGTACATTGTGCTCTGAGACTACAGAGCAATTGCTTTTGTCCTGATTTCCTTCAAAAACCTGCAGACCAAGAAGACTCTTCTTCATGGATTAATACCAAGCAAGAGTATGGACAGGAAGGATGGTGGAAGTTTAGGAAAGCCTCCCTCTGGATGGAGTAAAGGTGGAGAATGGAACTTCAACCTGGCTTATGCAGTGAAGCCACCCCGAGAAGGGAAGACACAGTTACTAGAACGTATAATCTTTCTTCATTTTTTAACTTTTAAGTTCAGGGGTACTAGTGCAAGTTTGTTAAATAGGTAAACTTGTGTCATGGGGGTTTGTGGTACAGATTATTTCATTGCCCAGGTATTAAGCCTAGTACCTCTTAGTTATTTTTCCTGGTCCTCTCCCTTCTCCAATCCTCTACCCTCCAAAAGGCCGAGTGTGTGCTGTTTCCCTCTATAATTATAAAACTTATAAATTTCCTGTTGTTTTAAATCATTAAGTGTTGTCAATTTTCCTTAACAATTGTTAATACAATAATTAAAATCAACAGAATGTGTTTATGATTGGGAGCACCAAAAAAAGGAAAGACGTACCTCTGGGGAGCACAGCTTAATGACAGACCACTTGGTGTGGTGAGCTGGCTACTCCCTTCAGTGTGAGCCTAGGACATAGTATCTCAGTCAAGGATATCTGCAGTTTGAGAGCACTCTTGAACAAACAGCCAAATGCCATAATCTACCTTAGTGGTATTTTTATATTCCATGAAGCCAAAATTTATTAAAAATATTCTGCATTTACAGTTGTGTTTTTAATTTAATGGTTGAGTTACCATGTCTATTGTTATGAGTATTTTTTAGCCAAACAAATATACTAAACAGTATTTACTATTGCGACATAAATTAGTATAGTCACAGTATAACTCTAACCCAGCTAACACGAAAGAAAGCTTAGCACCAAATGAAAAGCTATTGGATTGACAAATGTTTGCACAGCCATTATCAGGTCAAATAAAAATATTTATTAATCACCTCACAGACGGGAGGCCTTACAGACGGGAGGAGATGAGTAGTACGAAGAAGCATAAGAAATGTCTCTCTTCCCTCAAGGTTCTAATTTAATGAATGCTGGTTAATATTAGCCAGTTGGACATTAAGTGAAACACATATTGTACATGCAAGTACACATTGCTTTTTTGCACTCTCTCTCTCTCTATATATATATGTATATGAAGAGAGAGAGCTATATATATAATATAGTGTAGGAATGTTAGAGTCGTTGGTATAAACGTGCATATATATAAGCAACTGAGATTATAGCTGCAGCTATAATTCTCATAATGCTTTTGTTTAAAAATTTTCGAAGTGGTTTTGAATATGCCCAGTAATATAAAATGTACTCTATATTAGGGAATTGAATTTTTGATTATTATGGGCCCTCTATTATCCTATCTGATGTGCTGATTTTTTCAAGCTGTCATTCAGGATAAATGAATTGCAAAGTACAATGAGCCAGCCCTGCATCATAGGAGAACTAAAACAAGTATAAATGTGCACTGAAATGATTTTAGAGCAAATTTCACAGCACTAATTGTGCTTCCAAGTTATCTCTTTTATGAGTCAAATCTAACCAAAGAATTGAATGTCATTTAGTTACATATTTTAAAAATACAAGCTAGATCAAAATATGTTGCTATAATATGGGGAAATATTAAATAAAATAAGTACAAACTTTTCTGATAATTATATAGATGTTAGAGCATGTTATATAAAATGCATATGATTATTGCATTTTTCATAAATTTGAGAAATTTGGTATAGAATATGCAATAATCCTGTAGAATTCACTCAGTTTTATAAATAAAGACAGATCTATATTTTTAATATATAATCCTTAAGCGACATACGAGGGAAATATAAAAGTTGTATATGTAGAGGGAATAACCATGATATTATCTAAAATTTTGGTTGTTGTATGTCACCAAATTTTACACAGATGATGGTGGGAAACTCCATATGGTAGGATTTTATTTTTATAAACTAGCTATTATTTTATTAAAATTCACATGGGAAATTCTCAATGTCATGAACTGTCTTAACTTAATGCTTTTTAAAAATTTTATTCTAAAATTTTGTCTAAAATATCAGTTGAAAATTACATTCCCATTTAAGAAATAACATACAGTATTCCTTCAATTCATTTAAGTGTCTTTTCTGACAAACATAATGAACTTCTAAATATCATTTAGTATAATCGGTTTTATCATGTAATGCTTTGTTTTTTATTCAATGCCATGAATAAATACTTGATTTAAGCAGAAATTGTATTACGTCCAGCACTAATTATCTCTACCGTTAAGTTCGCAATTTATCTTTGGATTTGTTACTATTGAGATTTTAATTACTTAGAATTAGAAATGGGAGGAACAAAAGTAAGCAATAGTGAAACCACCTTATGCTCAAAGTATATTTTCTGACTTTTGTCAATTATGACTTATACTGACTTACTTTGCTTATGAGAAAAGCTGAAAAACATGCCAAATACAGCAATAATTCAATGTGAATTGGGCAACCACTACATTTAAACACTCTTTATGCCTTCTGTATCAGCCTAGACAATATCTCATAAATGAGGGGAAAAAGTCATTATGCCATAATTTAGTGATATGTTATACTTCTGGATGCAAAATTTATACTTGTTTTTTTTATTACTAAAGTGAGAATAACAGATTCTTAAATTTATTAAAATTATTAAAATATAGAATATAATTTTATATATTATAATATAGAATAATATAATATAGAATAAGGAGAAAAGACATTAATTCTGATTCTATGCAGAAATGGGGGAAAATAGCAAAGGGAACAAGTTTCAAGATGTCCAATAAAAACTGCTTGCCGTCTGTATTAGTTATCTGTTGCTGCATAACAAATTACCCTAACATCTTATCAGCTTAAAGAAACTAATGTTATTATTTCACATCACCTCTGAGGATTAGATATCCAGGAGTGACATTGCTTAGTGATTCTGGCTCAGAGTCATTCATGAGACTGCAGTCAAGCTGTTGGCCAGGAGGGCTCCAGTTTCTGGAGACTTGAGTGGGGCCAGAGGATCTGCTTCCAAGTTCACTCTCATAGCTATTGACAGGAGGCTCTCCTCTTTGTCTACTATATCTAGGCGATCTTAGTACCTCTTGATAGATTAAGGTGATGAAAGCTTCTGTAGCACATCAATCCAAAATTTCAATGGCCTATGTTAATAAACATTAATATTTTGGTCACATTATAGTCCATTATGGGCACTTCCAATCAGTAGGTCTTTTACATGTTCATCCAGAGATTCAAGTTCCTTCTATCTTTTGGATTTTCTCTCTTAACGAGATTTTTCTATTCTTTTGGCAGATGAAAAAGAAATATTTGCAACTCATGTAAGACTGTATGCTATTTTAAAAATACATAGGATTACATTCAAATCAATAGAAAATAAGACTAGGAACTCAATAGAACATCATGCAAATGATATAAAGAGTCTTAATCCAAGCTCCAAAGACCGAGTGTCTAAGTGGACTGAGAGTTGTAGGCAAGAAGTCAAGGGAAAAATAGCTTCAACATTCCCAAATCTCAGCTGAAGTCAATAGAGGAAGGGTTGAGGAGAGGTCACTGGGCATTAGTTTAGGATGTCATTGTTGACTTTTGACAAAGAAGTGTAAGTAGAGCATTTGAGAGTGGAAGTCAGATTTCAGTATACTGGTGAGTGCTGCAGAGTTAAGTAAGCAGAGGCAGAAATGTTAACCATTGTCAAGAACTTTACAATGATAAAATTGCTTTGTATTGTATCCATTTTTAAGCTTTTATTTTCAGTTCAGGGATACATTTGCAGGTTTGTTATATAGGTAAACTCGTGTCAGGGTGGTTTATTGTACAGATTATTTAATCACTCAGGTATTAAGCCTATACTCATTAGCTATTTTTCTTGATTCTCTCCCTCCTCCCATCTTCCACCCTCTGGTAGGCTGTAGGTGTCCATGTGTTCTCATCATTTACTGTCCACTTATAAGTTAGAACATGTGGTATTTGGTTTTCTGTTCCTGAATTAGTTTGCTAAGAATTATAGCCTCCAGCTCCATTCATTTTCCTGCAAAGGATATGATCTCATTCTTTTTTATGGCTGCATGGTGTTCCATTGTGCATATGTACCACATATTCTTTATCTAGTCTATCACCGATGGGTATTTAGGTTGATTCCATGTCTTTGCTGTTGTGAATAATGCTGCAATGAGCATGTGTATGCATGCATATTTATAATATAACAATTTATATTCCTTTGGGAATGTACCCCATAATAGAATTGCTGGGTTGAATGGTAATTCTGTTTTCAGCTCTTTGAGGAATTACCACACTGCTTTTCACAGTGGTTGAACTAATTTATACTCCCACCAGGAGCGCATAAGCATTCCTTTTTCTCTGCAACTTTGCCATCACCTTTTTTTTTTTTTTTTGAGACAGAGTCTCACTCTGCCGCCCAGGCTGGAGTGCAGTGGCCGGATCTCAGCTCACTGCAAGCTCCACCTCCTGGGTTTACGCCATTCTCCTGCCTCAGCCTCCCGAGTAACTGGGACTACAGGCGCCCGCCACCTCGCCCGGCTAGATTTTTGTATTTTTTTTTAGTAGAGACGGGGTTTCACCGTGTTAGCCAGGATGGTCTCGATCTCCTGACCTTGTGATCCACCCGTCTCGGCCTCCCAAAGTGCTGGGATTACAGGCTTGAGCCACCGCGCCCGGCTATTTTTTGACTTTTTAATAAGAGCCACTCTGACTGGTGTGAGATGGTATCTGATATGGCTCGCTTTGTCCCCACCCAAATCTCATCTTGATTTGTAATACCCATAATCCCAGGTGTCATAGGAGGGACCCAGTGGGAGGTAATTGAATCATGGGGGTGGTTTCCCCCATGCTGTTCTCATGATAGTGAGTGAGTTCTCATGAGATCTGATGATTTTATAAGCATCTGGCATTTCCCCCCTGCTGGCACTCATTCTCTCTCCTGCCACCCTGTGAAGAGGTGTCTTCCACCATGATTGTAACTTTCCTGAGGCCTCCACGGCCATGCAAAACTGTGAGTCAATTAAACTTCTTTTCTTTATAAATTACCTAGTCTTGGGTATTTCTTCATAGCAGCATGAGAAGGTACTAATATAGTATCTCATTGTGGCTTTGATTTGTATTTTTCTATTGATCAGTGATGTTGAGTTTTATTTCATATGCTTGTTGACCACATGTATGTCTTAATTTGAAAAAGTTTATCTTCATGCCCTTTGCCCACTTTTTAACAGGGGTTTTTATTTTTTTCTTGTAAATTTAAGTTTCTTATAGATGCTGGATATTAGACCTTTGTCAGATGCATAGTTTGCAAATATTTTCTCCTTTTCTTAGGTTGCCAGTTTACTCTGATGATAGTTTCCTTTGCTGTGCAGAAGTTCTTGTTTAATTAGATCCCATTTGCTAATCTTTGCCTGTGTTGAACTTGCTTTCGGCATCTTCATCATGAAATCATTGCCTGATCCTATGTCCAGAATGATATCGCCTAGGTTGTTTTCCAGGGTTTTATAATTTTGGGTTTTACATTTAAGTTTTTAATCCATCTTCAGATGATTTTCGTATATGATGTAAGGAAGGGGTCCAGTTTGAATCTTCTGCATATGGCTAGCCAGTTATCCCAGCACTGTTTATTGAATAGGGAATCCTTCCCCATTGCTTGTTTTTGTCAGCTTTGTTGAAGATCAGATAGTTGTAGGTGTGTGTCCTTATTTTTGGGCTCTCTATTCTGTTCTATTGGTCTATGTGTCTGGTTTTGTACCAGTACCATGTTGTTTTGGTTACTGTAGTCCTGTAAAGAAAGCAAGAAGAGAGTGAGACTAGTAGAAAAAGAGGGAGGTATATTTAAAAAAAGTTTTTGTTGGTTTGTTTTTTAATATAGGAACAATTAAGCATTTTTGAAGATCAAGTAGAAAGAGTCACCGAGAAAATGAAGCTGAAGACTTCAAAAAATAATGGATGATTAATGAAGTGCATCATCATTGTGAATTGTGGAATTCACAATTCCATCATCCACTACTTACAAGCCTCTCCTGGGCAAGAAGCATAGCAAACCCTTTGAGTTTTAGGTAAAGATTAAGATGGTATAAGTTTAAAGCTCTCATTTAAAATTAGAGATGTGCAAATTCATGATTTAACCTAAGGAGATACAACTAAATTGGTAATCCTGCTATGTTCCCACAGCACTCCTCACCTCCATCTATCTCCCTCTTTCTCCTTTACCATTCTGAACTGTGGACCTGTGACTATTTACAAGCCTATCCCACCAGCCTCCTGCATCCCCCTGCTGTTGAGGGAGTGTCTGAATACTGGGAAATAAATAGGAATCCTTAACATGGCTCATAACCTTAGCAAGTGTAGTTTTCCAACTATGAGACCAGGTGTTACGAATGAGGTAAAGCTGAAAAGGCTCGAGGAGTAGTCAACGAAAATAATGCAGTCTGGGAAAACAGAACTTATGTGAGATTTTTTAAAAATCCTGAAACAACCCACTCCACCCTAAAAATAAAAAAAAAAATAATAAAAAAAAACAGTGAAATAAGGCAGAAATGTGATAAAACAAGGAAAGAAGTTGAAAAGTATATTAACAATTACTAAAGATAAAGGCTTGAATTAGAAAGTTAGTGAATATAAATGCTTGGTCTCTCAATAAATGTTTCTCAAATTATTAAAAACATTGGCTTCTGGGTTAGCACGAGGGTTCCTCTCTTTCTGCGGCAGAAGGCATATTAAAGTGATTGCTACACCTCTTTACTTGTTATTTTATAACACTGAGTTAAAGAAATCTCATGGGTTCTATTTATTCTTCAGTGGTGTGACTGATTTTACCATGGGGAAATAGCCTCAGGAGACAAATAAGAGGTGGATATTTACCATGATGGTAAATTTGTTTTAATTTTTTAATTGCTTTTTCCTCCCATTGACTTTGAATGAAACAGATGGAAAACCTAGAGTTGAGCTGGGCAGGCCTTTTCTATGTTCTGCTATTTGTGAATAAATGCACATGTGTGTGTGCATATGGGCATGTGTATGTGTTGAGGGAACAGGCTTAACAACCGCCTGCTACCGTATTTTTCTCATCAGCCCCCAACTTTCTGGATTTCTGATATAAGACAGTTGGTCAACGTTAAAATACAAAGCTAGCAAAGACACAATATTAAGAATCTATTAGGTGCGTTTAAAATTAAATTATATTCATAAAGGCTGACAATGTTCATATTTGAAAAAGGCAATGTGATAAAGAAAAAATATGAGAAATAATGAAAAAAGGTAAAAAAAACTAGAGAAGCACCAAAAATAAAACAAAATGTCAGCCTAAGCGGGGAGGGTTTTTGGAAAATATTTGCAGTCAGTCTAAGTCAGATCTAATAAAAGTTTTGAGGCTTAAATTCCAAAAAAATTTGATATGGTGCTTGTTAGTATCCATTGAAGAAAAATGCTCTATTGAAGACAATCAGAAGATGTAATCAACTTGTAAATAATAGTGATGCATTGCAAGGCTTGTTTTTATTTTTTGTTTCCTGATTTTACCTTTTCCCCTAATATCAATATTGTGAATTCTGAAAACTTAATGTTCTGTCAATAGATTCATAATTGATGCCAAATGGTTTTCACAAAAAATTGTTGTAAAATAAGTGATGAATACTCTTAAAAACATTTTTCATAAAATTTTTAAAACTAAAACAATCCAGAGTCAAACTTAAGAAGACAGGTAAATTCTAAGTGCCAGAAAAAAAGAAGTCAAAGCAAAGCAATAAACAAGTGATGATACAAATGGAACTGGGGGGAATTGAGAAGCACAGGGCATGAGAAAGAGGGCCTGGGATCAAAGCAAGCCAGGAAGGGAGAACGGACCTATTCTCTCAACCTCACAATCTAGAAAAACAGAGTGTACTACCTCTGTATAGTATCCAAGAGGAGCCTAGTAACTAGTAGGTTTAGTCTTCATTATTATGTAAAGATAAACCAATGACCATTATTAAGTAGATTTTTTTTTCTTTCTAAAGGAGAGGAAACTAGTTTAATGATACAGTGTTCACAGCAAGAGTAAATCTCAATGTAAGGCCATATTTGTTCCATGGAATAAAATGATCAAGTTCTTCTTTCCTCCCTCCCTCCCTCCCTCTCTACCTCCCTTCTTCCCTCTCTCCCACCCTCCCTC
>NW_012114744.1:7447855-7462525 GCF_000951035.1 Colobus angolensis palliatus | reverse complement strand
AAAAAAAAAAAAAAAAAAAAAAAGTATTACATCAGGATTGCTGTCACAAAATTAACGTGGGAGTGAGGTTTACTGAACAAATAGTTCAGGTCATACAGCAATGAGTAAAAGAAACTGGTGTTACCAAGCAGACAAATTAGGCATCACTTTCTTCTTTATAAGAGATTGTGAAATGCAGTCAGACATTGGCTTTGGAAAGATTATTCAGTTTTAATTTTTAACATGCAAACATTTCTAGAGATAAAGTTATTAACAAGATGATATTGGATAATGTAGCAGTACTAAACAAAAAATTTCTAGAGATTATTCCATATTAATAGAATCTTTCAATACCACTTTAAAAAGTATTATTTTGAATGACTACAAAGGTATGATAGTTAAGATATGATTTCAATTAGGAATGTATTGTAAGGCTGATATATTTCAAACTCTTCATTGGATCAGCACTGCTTTAAAAAAGACAACTTCTAGTACTTTATATGATCATACTTGATTCATTAGAATTCACTGTGAAGTCTGATTTTACAATAGCAATACATGGAACAAGATATAAACTTTATATTGCAATGTGAGTTTCCTACTTACACAACTAATAAAACTGACTAGGTCATATGTATAAATAGAAGAGAATCTGGGCATGATGATCTGACAGATTAAGCTCTTTGAAGTATCATTCACAAATATTTTGCTTTCACTGTGAGAGTTACAGTTGAGGTCCTTGAATTGAATGGATCTTATCTACTCAATAAAACTCTCTGCGGTGATGAAAACACTCTATACCTGCATCGTCCCATGTGGTAGTCATCAGCCACACATGGCTCTTGAGCCCTTAAAATGTGGCTAGCATACCTGAGAAACTAAATTTTTAATTTAATTTATTCTGGTTAAATTTGAATTTAAATAGCTACATATGACTAATGATTACATTATTGAACAATGCAAGTTTATAGCATAGATCTATAGTGGAAGTTTAGAATTAATAGAACAAGGGGCTCCAATTTCACATGTTCTTGCAGAGTAGAAATGTTCTTATTTATCAAAAATAATATTGAGGACTATAAAGTAGATTATCATTTGCTAACAGAATTAATGAGAATTAGAGATTAAGATGGTGGCACTAATTTAAAATAGCTGTCATCAAAAAAGAGGTAGCTGTAATACAGTCCAATATTAAATTATCAAGGACACCAATAAAAATTTAATGGAGTCCATTCAACAAGCCTCAGTAGTAAAAGACAAGCTATAACAGGCAATAAAAACATAACTCAAATGCCTCCAGTATCTAGAAAATAAAACAGGCCTATTGTAGAAACTGTGCAGATTTCACTATACAAAAATGATCCAAGTATCTCAGACCAGGTATACATAACTTTTAAAACTTCAGGTAAAAGGAGGAATAACTATTAATCAGTTGGGGAAGAGAATTTCTTTATATTTGCATTACTTTGTAGTGCCATGCATGAAGCTAAATACCTCATTCCTAATATCTATAAAGATAATTAGGGAATGCAATTAGAATCTGCAGCAGTGTATACTGACATAAGAAGTAATATTGGAGACACTGGAACAATGGTAAAGCCATATTAAAGCATGATTGCAATATACCTCACAACATCCAACCTGATCAATGAAAGGTTAAATATCATGCTGTCCTACAATTAGAAACTGCCCAAAAAATATAGGTGAAAGATTTTGGATATCATCTAGCTGATGAAAGAATGAGGTATTATTATCAAGTAATTCAGTTGTCTGCTATAACTCCTGTCAAAACTTTAAATGGTAGAAGCAATATAGTAATATTAGAGGCAATTTTTCAATTATTGCTTATTATTTCCCATGATTTCTTAAATAACTGCAGAGTAAAATTTGCCTCATCGAAAGAGACAGCAACATTTCAAGAATTCCAGTGTGTGCATTTATATATAAAATAAATATGTACTAATATTTTGCTTAAAATGCAATAAAGGAATTTTTAAAACTATAGAAAGAAAATGGGCAGTGTGAAAAAATGTAGACAGTGTAAAAATAGGAGTACTTGAAACATAATCAATGAATTTCTATAAATGAAAAATAAGTTATTTAATTTAAAATAAAGAAGTCCAGGTCCAGTGATTTGTGCTTGTAATCTCAGCACTTTAGAAGGCTGAGGCGGGAGGATCGCTTGAAGCCAGGAGTTTAAGACCAGTGTGGATGACATACTGAGACTCCATCTATACATAAAATTTTTTAAAATACAAGAAACTAGCTTGACATGGTGGCACATGCCTGTGGTCCTAGCTACTCAGGAGGCTAAAGTAGAAGGATCCTGTGAGTCATGAGTTCAAGGCTGTAGTGAGCTATGATCATGCCACCACAATTTAGCCAGGGCAATAGAGTAAGACCCTTTCTCAAAAAGATAATATAATATAAATATTTTCTATAAACATAATATATAATATAGAAAACCTCAGTGGGTAGTTGGAGAGCAGATTAAACAGCTGAAAAAGGAATTAGTAAACTGGGAAATAGATGTAAGGAAATTACTGAGTGACTAACACGGAGAGTTAAGGGATAGAAATGTATGAAAGATAGCTTATGAGAAACATAGGCTGACAAGACTTTTTACTGAAATAATACATTCTCATCTATAGTCCAACACAATTTTCTTAGATGCAGGCCAGGAGGAAAAATGATCTAACAATCTATCATTTCAAAACACAAGAGGACATAAGCTACTATGAACAAGAGTCAGTAGAAGAAACCTAGCAAATTTAGACTCCGATGACTCAGATAGTCTCATGATCAAAAATGGATTAAAAAATAATTTATGAATGGAAAGTTCAAAATATGAAGCCACAACATAAACAAGTAATAAGATTTAAAATAACAAAACAAATCTGAAGAACAAACCAGGATATTCAGAAAAAAATCCCTGAAACTGAAGGATAGATTTAAATAAATTTATTTAGATTTAGCAAAGAGACACACACAGAAGGAAAATAGAAGATGTATTAGAACACATGGAGGCTATAATGAGAAAAAGTTGCACATATCTACTCAGAGTTTCAGAAGAATAGAAATGCAAACATGGGAAGAAATAATATTTTAAGAGTGGCTGAGAATCCCAAGAATTAAGATTGTCAGATTCAGAAAGTATCCCAAATCCTATAAGGATAAATAAAAATAAATCCAAGTCTAGGCATGTTTAGCAAACAGCAAAACTCCAAAGATAAAGAGAAGATCATAGAAACAACCAGAGAGGAAAGACATATTACCTATAATGTACTGTCAGCTGGATTCACTGAAGGTGTTTCAAAAGCAAAAATAAAAGCCAGAATATGTTAACGTGTTATCTTAATAGAACTTAGAGAAAATAACTACGATCAGGAATTGTTTACTCAGCAAATTCACTCTCAAGACTGAGCAATTCCAACAAACAAAAGCAGTTTATTGTAAGTATACATTCTTATGATGAAATATTACAGATAGAAGACTAAATAAATTGATCACAAAGTAAAGAAAATTTAAGATCCAAATAGAAACTAAAAGTTAAGAAATGAGGAACATGTTGGTTAGCATCAAGTGATAAACCATAATAATTTCTAACTTGTGGGATTGGTAGACAATTTTTATATGTAATATATATAATATATATATAACGTGTTTGTATTTTTATATATAATATATATATAACATGTTACTGGAAACAAATGTTCCATTACACAGGAACTGTGCTATAGAATTTAAATCCTATGTATTAAGTGTGTGTCAAAAAGAAGATAGGCACTGATTAACTTTAATCTTATTAAACTAAATATGCATGGTATTTTTAACGAATACCCATTAATAATAAAAACAGAGTACATAACATCCAAGTCTGTAGAGGAGGAAAAAACACAATAAAAAATGGCACTAGAAGGCAAGAAGACAAGAAACAAATTAAGGTTAAATGTATCAGTATCAGTATTCCCAATAAATATAAGTCAACTAACCTCCCCTTCATCTCCACACACGGTTAAGAGAAACTGTTGGGTTATATGTTGTCTATGGAAGATACACATAAAGACATAGAAAGTTAAATATACTTTTAAAGATGGCCAGGTAAGTTCAGGTATTTCTCTTTTTATTTGCCTATAAACCACTCAAAAGCAACAAAGAAAATAAAAAATGAAAATTACAGATACCAGGGATTTTTGGAAAATCAAGCAGCATCAAACCCCCTAAATCCTGAAAGTGGTAAGGGCACTGGCAAAGCATTAGAGTCAAAACGGGGGTAGAAACAGAGTGGACCCCTCATCTGCCAACTCCGAAAATGGTGAATGACATACCTGTTCTAAATCCTTTGTCTGCAGCAACTGAAATACACTATACAAACTGTTTTCATGACATTCCTTTGATCTTAACTTTTTCCAAGAATTAGAGGTAAGGTTGAACTAGGAACCATACAATGAAGAACCCAAATGGGAACTTGTGTGACAAATATGTCATCTTAAATGGTAGATTAAAAAAATGAATTATTGTTCAAATGGTGTTGTGACAACTGGATACTCATCTGAAAAACAAGCAAACAAACAAAAACAGAACAAGAAGGCTTGAATCTATACCTTACATCAGGGTAAATTTCAAGAAAACTAAATATTTAAAAAAAAACCATTAGCATACTCTAAAACCTTAGGAGAAAGTTGTAAACATAATTTCAGACTGAGGATAGTCTTTCTAAATACAACACAAAACAAGGTACAAAAGGAAAGCATATAATTTTTTCCATGTAAAAAAGACCATTGGCAAAGTAAAAAGACAAATGACAAAATGAAAAACACTATTTGCAATTTGCATCACAGATAAAAGGTCTCTACCCACTTCTTTTCCATGCCACAACAAAATGCTACCTTCATCAATACGACCAGAGACTTGACAGAATGAACATATGACCAGCCAGATAACAGAATAGGAAATACAAATGACTTTTAAACATAAAAAGGTTATCAACTTTACTCAGTACAAAAGAAATACAAAGTAAGACGACACTGAGGCATCATTGTTTAATCTAACTGATTGGCAAAGATCAAGTTAGAAAACACATTCAGTGTGTTAGGCAACTGGAAAATAGCCACTCTCATACCTTGATGATAGGAGAAAAAATTGATAGTTCACACACTTAGAAACACGTCTACTCTTTGGCAAGTTATTCCACATGTGGATATTTATCATGTATGTTTGCTTTTATAAATGAGAAGTTATATTCACAAATTATACATTGCAGAATGGTTTGTAATGCCAAAGTTTAGAAACCACCATAATACCTAACAATAAAGAATAGATTCTATAAATAGTAGCTTTGATTCACATAATGTAATACTGTATAGCTTTTGTGACTTGACATGGAATAATCTCCAAGCAAATGCAAAACATGGACTCCTTATTGTTCATGTCATGTTTCAATCATTTACTCATGTATGCACTCAGTCATACATTCCTAGGAAGCGTTTTTATGGTTGCTCGTGTATTGATTTTTATAGAGTATAAGAATTAATATAAATATAATATATATGTATAAAATGGCCTATATATTAAAGGCAGTATAATTTAGTGGCAGAGGATTGAACAGATGGAGAATAAAGACAACATACACAAAACCATTGAAAACAATTTAGACTCCAGAAGGAAATTTCTCTTCAATATAGAAAAATAAGTATCTCTATTAGAATATATAAATCAATTTTAATTTTATTTACTTTAAAAGCACATTTAGTGCAGTCTTTACAAAATATGCTAATTTTTTTTCTGACATTAAAAAGTTAATTAGTAAGTCTGAGTGCCTTTTTAACTACCTAAAATGCAATCTGTTCATTTGTGGGTGGAATATGTTATGATTTTATTGTGTCATGCACTGACCGGCTGCTAATTTATATTAAGCCACGTATATTTGTTCAAAAGAGCAAAATATTCAGGGAATAATCAAAACAGTCCCTCCTAGTTCCAATAAAGTTTCATCCTAGTGCTTTCTGTTAATTACCCCTGACTTTATACACGACAACAGATGGACTCCGTGGCTGAAAGGAAAAAAAATAATGTAGTCTATGTCAATTTTAGTAGAAATTCTCAAAAACAAAAAAGGCAGACATAAAAGGCACATTTGAAGACAAAACTGTATGAAATTTACACATTAGTATTTGTGGATAAACATAAATATTTTAGAAGTGTACAGATGGAAATACTTTTCAAAGTTTTTGATAATAGAAAGAAAACACAAATTTTTAATTCAGTAACTTATCTGTAGTTTCATGCTTTTAAACTGCATTATATTCTTTTGGTTCATAGACTCAGTATTCTGTTAAAACTCAATGTTTATTTGAGCTACATATTTTTGTCAAGGTTCTTGTTCTATGTTTGAGAAAAAGGGCACCTCTAGTGCAGTTCAACGTTTTTATATTAAAGGGTGACTAATCATGCCCTTCTCTTCTTGTTCACACTTTTTACTAGGCAGATGAAATGTTTTGCAAATTTAGAATCCATGTGCCATCTGGCTTTGTTGTACATAATTCATGCACTGAAAGGCAGTGTAGTTACATGATTAAAAGCAACTACTTTGGAGTCAGATGTACCTTCTTTTGTCACAGACTGCGTGAACAAGAGCTAATTACTCACCATCTCTGGGCATCTACTATCGACATTAGCACCATATTTTGGAGGTCAAGCAAGTCTGCCTAATATGATCTTCATTCTTTCTCCCAGGTGAAAGAACCTCTGTGGACTGCATAAAACATACAACCTGTATTTGCAACTACATTGACTCCTAGCTATACAGGGTAGCACTGTCTAATAGATACATTACGTGAGCTATTCGTGTGTAATTTCAAATTTTCTAGTAGCCACATTTTTAAAAATAGACAGGCAAAGTTGATTCTAAAAGTATAAAAGTATTTAGTTTAACACAACTTATTTAAAATATTACCATTTCAATGTGTAATCAATTTAAAAATCTTACTGAGTTGTTTTCATTATTTTTCTATATTGCATTTTCAAATTTAGTGTGTTTTATATTCATATCACAAGTCAACTCAGACTAGTCACATTTGAGGTACTCAATAGCCTCCTGTTGTTAGTGATTTCCATATTGGACAGCACAGATAAAGACAGCTGCAGCTGGATCTAGAAGAAGCAACCAGAGAATGCACTGGCATAGAGACTTGGAGGCGAATAGAACTAAACTGATTTAAGGAAAAATGTGGTTACACAAGGAAAGATATTCTCATCATAGAATTTATGAATGGTACTGATTCTTATTTTAAAATAACTTTCCAAAATATACAAACTGGGCAGGGGATGTTTCATCTAGCACATGATATTTTACCTCTTTAAAATTAAAAAATGTTACCACCTAAAGATTTACAGCATAGGACTAAATGCCACAAAATGTCAATGTGATTTCCATTTGAAATTGATCAGAAAGAAAAAACTATATCTTAGCCTAAGAAGATTCAGGAAAATATATCTTTAAATATGTAAAGCAGTCTCAGGAGGTGCTCCCCCCAAAAATGCCCTTTGTTCAAAAGAAATGGCTCTTAAAATTTATAAACTACTTTAGTAAAGTTTCAAGATACAAAATTAATGTGCAAAAATCAGTAGCATTTCTATACATCAATAACGTCCAGGCTGACAATGAAATCGAGAACACAATCCCACTTATAATACCCACAACGAAAATGAAATACCTAGGAATACAGCTAACTAAGGAGATGAAAGATCTCTACAAGGAGAGCCACAAAACAACTGCTGAAAGAAATCAGAGGTGGTACAAACATGAAAAAACATTCCATGCTCATGGATAGGAAAAAACAGTGTCATTAAAATGGTATCATGTACAAAGCAACGTACAGATTCAATGCTATTTCTAGCAAGCTACGAATGTTGTTCTCACAGAATTAGAAAAAAAACTACTTTAAAATTAATATGGAACCAAAAAAGAGCCTGAATAGGTAACGCAATCTTAAGTAAAAAGAACAAAGCCAGAGGCATCACACCACCCAACTTCAAACTATACTATAAAGCCACAGTAATCAAAACAGCTTGGTACTGGTACAAAAACAGACACATAGACCAATGGAACATCATAGAAAACTCAGAAATAAAGCTACATACCTACAACCATCTGATCTTTGACAAGGTTGTCAAAAACAAGCAATGAGGAAAAGACTCTCTATTCAATAAATTGTGCTAGAATAACTGGCTAGCCATACACAGAAAAAAGAAGCTGGACCCCTACCTTTTCATATACACACACACACACACACACATATATATATATACACACACACACACACACACATATATATATATACACACACACACACACACACATATATAAATTAACTCAAAATAGATTAAAGATTTAAGTGTAAGACCTCAAACTATAAAAATTCTAGAAGAAAACCTAGAAAATACTCTATTTGACATCAGCCTTGGCAAGGAATTTTTGTCTAAGTCTCCAAAAGCAACGGCAACAAAACCAAAAATAGACAAGTGGAACCTAATTAAACTAAAGGTCTTATGCACAGCAAAAGAAACTATCAACAGAGCAAACAGCCAACCTACAGAATGGGAGAAGATATTCACAAACCATTCATCCAACAAAGACCTGGTATCCAGAATCTATAGGGAACTTAAACAAATCAATCAGCAAAAAACAAATAATCCCATTAAAAAATGGGTAAAGGATATGAACAGACACTTCTCAAAGTAAGAGATTCAAGTGGTGAACAAACGTGAAAAATTGCTCAGAATCACTAATCATCAGAGAAATGCAAATCAAAACTATGATGAGATACCAACTCATAACCATCAGAATAGCTCTTACTAAAAAGTCAAAAGCAACAGATGCTGGCAAGGCTGCAAAGATAAGGGAATGCTTATATGTTGCTGATTACAGTGTAAATTAGCTCAGCCATTGTGGAAAGTATTCTGGCAATTTTTCAAACAACTTAATACACAGCTATCATTTAATCCATCAATCCCATATACCCAAAAGAAAATAAATTACTCTACCAAAAAGACATACGCAGTTATATGTTAATCACAGCACTATTCACAATAGCAAAGACAAGGAATCAACCCAGGCGCCCATCAACTGTTGATTGGATAAAGAAATGTAGTACAAATATACCATGGACTACTACGCAGCCATAAAAAAAATCATGTCTTTTGTGGCAACATGCATGGAGCTGGAGGTTATAATCCTAAACAAATTAATGCAGGAACAGAAGACCAATTACCATGGTTCTCACTTGTAAATGGGAGCTAGGCATTGAGCACACATGGACATAAATAAGAAAACAATAGGCACTGTGAACTACTAGAGGGTAGAGGAGGGAGGTGGGTTATAAAACGACCAATTGGGTACTATGTTCACTACCAGGGTGACAGGATCTGTACTCCAAACCTCAGCATCATGCAATATTCTTGAGTAACAAATATGCACATGTATTCTCTGTATCTACAATAAAAACTGAAATCCAGGAAAGAAAGAAGAATTTCTATTGGCAATGCTTTTGCTTTCATCTAAGTCTAATTCAGATTCATGTCTGCCAAGAGCTGACTTCCTATGTCTCCATCCTGACAGGGAGAAGCCCCAAAGTACCCAATTCCCTCATTCTGTTCTTGCAATTATTGTGTCTCAATCTCTTTCTGGAAAAAGCCCCCACCTAAATGTTAGGAAGCCATTAAGAATTCATCTCCATTCAATCTTTCAAATCTCTGCCAAAATTGAGAACAGAGTGCCAAACAGCTCTAAGTTGTTTGTAGATCTGAGCTGAGCTGAACACATGAATTCACACGGAGTCTTTATTTCCCATTACAAATTCTGAGTTATCTGACTTCCTATCAGATTTAATTTTGATTACTGCTACTGGTTTTATTAATGAAAGCAGTAGGAAAAAAATGGATAGTCACATATAAAACAGTCTATAGTGTGACCACATTACAAATACAGATATTTCATTTCTCAGTGGTTGTTCTGATCACACTTTGCAACTTATTATCAGCTGGTTACTGTATTTTTCAACAAATATGCTTCTCTCTTTTGTGACGGTAGCTGCCTCTGTGATTTTGTTTTTTGGTAAGTGTCAAAGGTATGGAAGCCTACAATCTATTAAATAAAACAAATTTTGGTGGCTTTATTTTATTTATTCAGTAAGATGTGCAACATCAGTAAAAAATTAGACAAGTTTGTATGTTTGCACAAAACAGAAGATTAATTGATATTAAGGTATAAAAAGGGATGCTTTTCATTATGAACAATCTCTGTGCTTTCTAGGATTTTGAAGAATTGTACTTATAAGCATTGTGTTATTCAAAGTATAACTGTGAAATCTTTCTCATTGCCTAAAAAACAAGTCATTACCATCAAGTGGTGCTTGCCCTATGGGTTTATCATGGCACATACACCTTAATGATAGATGTACAGGTGAGTGACAGTTCACTTGAGGGAGCTGTTTAGAGTAAAAAAAGCCACAGCTTACTACAAGTAATTACTTAACCTCTCTTTAATTCCTATAAAGCATCAACATAAAAGTTATTTCAATGAATGCCACAAGGGTTGTAGTTAAATATGACATATGCTAAAAATTTTACTGCAGAAAGTAATGCAAAATTGAAATGACTATGAGGGTAGCTTGTATACTACGAAAATATCTTTGAACAAACACAGGCTTCTTCTGAATAATCCCTTTTTGCTTTATATGTCAAAATACAAGAATTCAAATATACCTTTCCATCATATCAGACCCTAGAGAGTGGATATTAGGTGGTCTGAATACACTAGAGAAGAGATTAAAGAAATTGAACAGCTAGTTTGCAGTTGTACTTTTCTTGTGGTGCTTTTAAAAAGAGAAAAAAAGTCATTGGATAAGAAAAGAGAACCATTTAAAATGCCCAACAAAAAATGGAAACAAAAACATATACGTATATATGTAAATGTGTATATATTAAGGGAAAAATCCATGTATATATATGCTTTTGTGTATATATAGTACATTGTATTGTACATACATATATGTATCAAATATATACAGACACACACAAATGCACACACATATTTGTAACAATCATCCCTTTAAAAAATTCATAAATGCATCATGGGCCAAGTTGAGCACTTTATGCCTTGTAAGGTTACTTTTTATGCAGATTACTTGGAAAAGTACTGTTTGCCTCTCTTGTGTGCCTTCCATGAAATCAGCATTCAGCAAGTCTGTCTTCCTGGCAAACAACGGAACATTCAGCTCATATGTAAGAAAAGAGATCCCACCAATGAGAAGGAAGGGCACAGAGTGGGAAAAGTGACAACTCTGGTACAAAGAAGCAAAGAACGATGATTCAGAAGGAGGGTGGGAGAGCGAAGGCTGCCTCCATGCATGCCACGGTGTAGATTCCACAACTGGCACTTACTTGGCAGATAACCCGCCAGGGCGCCGACCTTGGCAGCTTTACAGAGGTAAACTTTATGTGAAGAGGAACTGTTCATAAACAATGTCTCCAATATACTTGCCACAAAAATTATTTATTTTTCCCGGGAAAAAGGGAAAAATACACAGCAAGGCATATTTTATTTTTCCATCCCCCCCGCACCCCTTTATAAACTAAACCCCTTGTTTCAGGGGCAACATTTATGGCTCACTATGGAAAATTTCCCATATGCCCTATCCGTCTTTCCATAGTCCTTAAGGGTGTGTAAACAACATTTAATTATAGGACACAGCAACAATGGCTTTTATGAGTTCACTGAATTTTCCTTTCAATTCAAGGCCATAGGATAACTAGTTCTCCTTAGTAACGTTTGTCTGGGTGATTCTGTTAGGCAATTTCATTTCCAGGGGGGCAGTCTCCACCTGGACCGTTGCCTTCTGTCCTAGGGGTTCTTCTTTCATCCACATGCCACATTATGCAAGTGGCTGTGGTGGTGGCTGTCTTCCTTCCATTTACATGATCATTAACTGCCTGCAATTTGTTATTTTCAGTGTTCCTCTGCTGACAATCAAAGGTGCCAAAATACATATAATACCTTGTGTGTGAGAAAAAGAAAGCTCTTGTTTAAGAGTAGGAGGTAATTTTATACTCTGGCAGCAGGAAGCATTAATTCAGTGGGAGCAAAGAAAAATGAGAGTCTAACCTTGTTTTTAAATAAACATGGAAAGACTAGGAACAGTGTCCATTCTGGGGAGAAAATGTATATTTGAAGACTTTACATGCCTGTGCATGTGTAGTAAGCTGCCAGCTGAGAATGGTGGTAAGTCCATTCAGAAATTTCAACTCAGAGCTCCTCTGGGAATAAGGTGCTATTGTGCCTGCTAGCTTCAAGTCAGAAAGGGCTTTTTCCCTTACAGCTGGCATCAGGCTTAGTGATGAATCACTTGCCTCTTAATGGTTTTGTTCCTTTTATTTTGTTGGAGATTACTGGCCTCGATTGATGGCTCCGTGCAACTGGTAAAAGCAAAAAATAGCTGTTCTAGAGTAAAACAACAGGGAAGAAAAAACAGAACAATACTTCTTCCTTAGTTAGCAAAACCAGTCAGCTTTGGTTGCTGAGGACTGGAAATTTAGTTTCCTATTCTGTACCTCAGATATCATTGTCTTTACTCATAACAGCCAGACCACGCTATAAATAAAGGAAAATAGTTTCTATTAAATAAGCAAGTACTGTTACGCCAGAGTGATTACACTTCTATTTTGAAAGGGTATTTTGGGTAATAAAACAATATTATCTTATATATCCACCCTCTATGTCTCCATACAGTACTGCATACTTTATATACTTTTAGTATTTATCCTAATTTCAATTAATAAACTATGTGTTAGTTATTTGCTTGTCAATAGTGTTCCATGCTATTTTATCAATACCGTAAGTGTGAGAAAGTAAGGAGAAGCCCATCTTGTTCATTACTGTATCCCCATCACCTGTGCTCAATAAATATTTTAAATCAATGACTATACGGCGAATACAAGGATGTATAAAGTAAGGTGTCATTACATTAGGTATGTTGTGTTATGAAAAAATCAACCAAACTTATACATTGCCATAAAAATATAAAGGAGTGGTAACTGTAACATGAGAGAAAGTGATGTGCAAGTTTGGAGAAGGAGAAATTTACTTTTTGACTCAGGGGAGGGGAGATCAGAGCAGACTGCAAGGTGGGGTGGTGTTTATTTTAGTGTTGGAAGGTAGAAGAACAATGGAAACGTTGAGTAGCTGAAAAGGACAGACAGCATTTGAGTAGAAAAAATTGTTTGAAGGGAGGGTTGATTTATAAAAGTTGTTGGAAATCATGCTGGTAAAAACAGTTTAGGATCAATTTGTTAAAAGTCTTGTGCAATAAACCAGAAGATTTACATTTTATTTAGTCTTAAAGGGAGTCAGGAATGATTTTTAGTGAGTAAAGTACCATAGTCAGAATGGAGCATTGAGAACACTAATCTGGAATCATTGTGAAAGATATGTTGGAGTATGAAGAGGAAACTGAGGAGTTAAATTAAATACTATTATTATCATCTAGAAAGTAGATAATAAGAGTATGAACTATGGTGAAGAGGGTGTGAATGGAGACGATAGTTTAAATAGAAGAGATGATGCAATGGCAGAAAGAAGATGCTTTTGTCAACAGAGCATTTGGATTTGGAAGAGAGATGACTTGGAGGTTTTAAACCCCATTTAGCAGACCAGTGATGGCATGGCAACCAGAAATATGGAAAAAATAAATTTGGATGACAAGATGATGAATTTAGTCTTAAACATGGTAGTTAGAGGCATTGACAGGGCATTGGCTTAGAAAATTTAATTTAAAATGCAATTGGAATTTCAGTTTAAAACCTCCATGGGAGAGCAATCCATGATGATGGGACACCCATGTGAGGAGCAGTAGGCAGATCTAGTGGATTGGAGGCTGATGTCATTGGAAATAAGAAGGCAAAAAGTTCTTCAGTGCCAGGGCAGTCTAGGGGTAAAGGGTGATCTAGAAAAGTATGTAGATAAAAAAGGGTTCTTAATTCCTAGCTCCTGGGCTCTTCCTCTAGCTATTTATAGAGAACTGTGATGGGCTATGAATGAAATATAATCAACTGCTAAATATCTTATGAACTTTCACTATACACAAAGCTTGGTAACAGGTTCTGAAGGGACAGAAGGAAATAAGTTCATAATTTCCTCTGATAAAAAAGTTCATAATCTAGTAAAGGAGATGTCATTTACTTAACTACAGATTATTCAAAACCATGAAATAAGCACCTACTTTGTACTTGGTATAGCTACACTTCATACCCCTCAGAGATCTCTTCTCCAGGCTAGACATTTCAGTTCTCTCAACTACTGCTTTAAAAAAGGTGATTTCAAATGTTTTTCCTACTCCCATTCTCCTTCTAATTTATCAATGTTTTTCTTACAGCTGATGTCAGAATTGTGTGCCGAGGTAAGTAGATCACTGAAAGCTGAAGAGTGGCTGTTATATCCAGTGGTAGAATTCCTTAGGTCAGGATATTTTATTTCTAGCAGTCTAAGCAAAGACCCCTTTTTAGTCATTCAATGAAACTTTTTTTCATATAGAAAAATTAGGAAATACAGATAAGCAATAAAAGATGAAGGAGAAGGAGGAGGAGGAGGAGAAAGAGAAGGATGAGGAGAAGGAGAAGGAGGAGGAGGAGAAGGAG
>NW_012114744.1:7444846-7446617 GCF_000951035.1 Colobus angolensis palliatus | reverse complement strand
GTGTGTGTGTGTGTGTGTGTGTGTGTGTGTGTGTGTTGAGAACACTTAAGACTTACTCAGTACATTTTAAATATATAATATATTATCATTAACTATTATTAGTGATAGTTACCACGCTGTACACTAGATTCCCAGAACTTATTCATCTTGTAACTGAAAGTTTTTACCCTCTGACCAAAATCCCCTTATTTTCCCCACCTCCAACTCCCTACCCTCTTTTTCTATAAGTCTGACTTTTTAAGATCCCGCATGTAAGTAAGATCACGCAATATTTTCCTTTCTGTGTCTAGCTTATTTCTTTTAGCATAATATCTTCTATGTTCATTCATATTGTCACAAACGGCAGAATTAACTTTTAGGGCTGAAAACACATACACACACACAGACACACACACACACACACACACACACCCCTATACACACACCACATTTTACATTTTCTTTAACCATTCGACCATTATGAACACAAATTACTTCCACGTCATGGCTATTGTGATCTCTTCAACTGATTTTATTTCCTTTGGATGTATACCTAAAAATGTGATGGCTGAATCAAATGGTAGTTCTATTTTTAATTTTTAAAGGAATATCCTTAAAACTTATCTAGGATGGTTATTTTCTATAATGGCTATTTTCTATAATGGTAGCACCAATTTACATTTCCACCAACAGTGTATATGGGTTAATTTCCCCCATATCCTTGCCAACAATTGTTATCTTCTTACTTTTTTATATGGCCATCCTAACTGGTGTGAAATAATATCTCACTGTGATTTTGATTTGCATTTTCTGATTAGTGCTGTTGAACTTCTTTCTGTATACCTTAAATATATATAATTTTTTCCTCAATCATACCTCAATAAAGCTGTATTATTCTGTTCTATGCTGCCAAAATAGAATACCTGAGACTGAGTAATTTATAAGAACAGAGATTCTTATAGCTCTGGAGTCTAGAAAGTCTAAGGTTGAGGAGTCCACATCTGGCAAGGCCCTGCTTTCTGTGTCATCCATGGCTGAAGGTGAGAGGGCAAGAGAGCACACACAAGAGAGAAAGAAGGGAAGGGGGCCAAATTCATTCTTTTATCAGGAACCAACTTTCAAGATAACTAACCTGCCACTTCTACAATAGCATGAATCCACTTATGAAGTCAGGGCCCTCATGTCCTAATCATCCCTTAAAGATTCACCCCTCAACATTGTACATTGAGGATTAAGTGTCCAAAATATGAACTTTGAGGAACACATTCAAACCATAGTAAAGTTGAAAAAAAAAAAAACTTGAAAATTTGGGGAAGTGGGATAAACTGATTCTAAGTAGAACTGTATACACAGGCTTAAAGGACAGGTTTAGTATCTGGATTATTTCTGCACATTCGTGCCCTACTTCTCTGTTGGGTCCACTTTTGGACAGATTCTATCATATCAGTAGAAATACGGCTGCTGTATAGGTTGAAACAGCTTCCTTTTAGTTTCAAATCTCGGGAAAAAGAGGATCTTTCACCCAAATTCAGCTAGAAAATTAATATTTGACTCAAATTAGTCCAGTGACAATTTCTGAACGACATATTATGGCAGGGGAATGAAAGTTACTAATTGATTCAGACTGGGATCACATGGCAACTCCAGATTGGGATAGAGTTAAACCCCAGTAAAAATTGGATCACTTTTACTAAAAGAACAGGAAATGAATGCTGGATTGCTCAAACCCAACAGATGACTGCTACAACCTGCCATTGCCCTGTGGTATACTGGTGAAAACACAAATTAGTGG
>NW_012114744.1:7421382-7444421 GCF_000951035.1 Colobus angolensis palliatus | reverse complement strand
CCGTGTAGCTCAGGATGGTCTCGATCTCCTGACCTCGTGATCCACCCGTCTCGGCCTCCCAAAGTGCTGGGATTACAGGCTTGAGCCACCGTTTTGTATGTTTTTTAGTAGAGACAGGGTTTCACGGTGTTAGCCAGGATGGTCTAGATCTCCTGACCTTGTGATCCGCCCGTCTCGGCCTCCCAAAGTGCTGGGATTACAGACTTGAGCCACCGCGCCCGGCCCTGTGGATTTTTTTTTCAATCATATATAATGATCATCCACATGGCTATATATACTTTTTTGGTTTTATGGGAATCTGTTGTATGGGTTGTCACAATTTATTTAAATATATGTTCTTCTTTTTGTTGCATGTTTATGATTTTTAAATTTTAAATGATTATAAATCGTTCAGCAATCAATTTTTGTAGCTGATACTTAGGGACATATTTATTCATCATTGCCTCCTTAGACAATATCTTACTTTTTTTTCTCTCTCTGATAGTTCAATTCTGAACTATCAGAAGTGAAAATTTATGGTTAAAAGTTATGAAGTTTTTGGGCTGGGTGCGGTGGCTCACGCCTATAATCCCAGAATTTTGGGAGGCTGAGGTGGGTGGATCACGAGGTCAGGAGATCGAGACCATTCTGACTAACACTGTGAAACCCCATCTCTACTAAAAATACAAAAAATTAGCCGGGTGTGGTGGTGGGCGCCTGTGGTCCCAGCTACTCGGGAGGCTGAGGCAGGAGAATGGCATGAACCTGGAAGCCAGAGCTTGCAGTGAGCCGAGATGGTGCCACTGCACTCCAGCCTGGGCTACCGAGTTAGACTCTGTCTCAAAAAAAAAAAAAAAAAAGTTACGAAGCTTTTAAAGTTTTTGATGTATATTGACAATATGGTGCAATTATTTCTCTCTCAGGCTCTCTCTCTCTGCACTCATATTAACACTGTTGGTTCATGCTAAATTTGAGATCAGCATTGCTTTCTCACATGGATAAACTGTTGGCAAACTAGGTATTCTCAATTTTCATTTGAGTACTAAAGTAACCTATAAGCTTTAATCTCTTGAGGCTTCTTTTCAGATCCTGATTCTTCAGCATGCCATTTTTGTCACCCAATTCATGTTTGTGTTATCTGTAAGTTCCATAATTAGGCCTTCAATATCTTCATCCAAATCACTTATAAATTCCTTGAACTGTGCAAAACCAAGACAAGATCTTGTTGTAATTTACTGATCTCCTTATATATTGATATCAAATTATTTGAAACATTACAATCTTTAAATTTTAGAGTAGGAAATCAGCTCAGAATCAAATAGTCTGACTGCTTACTTTTGTTTTTATCCAATTAGGAAACAGACCCAGAGAAGTTTAGTCATGTTTGCGAGACTACACAGCTAGAATGATAAAAAGATATACTATTATTAAATTTAATTCCAATTACATGTTCCTTTCTATTCTCCAAGTCTTGTCTTATCCAAAATTATATCATTGGAAGATTAATCACACATTTTACTGAAATCAAGAAACTTTATGGTTAGTGACATCTCCCTATCAACTCATCAGTGGAAATGAAGTCAGCATGGCGTACCTTATTATTTAGTGTACTTATAGTAGCTGTTCCATTTAGTAATTCATTCTACTTTTTGTTTCTCATCATGCTGTAATTATAATTAAAGCTCTTCATTATCTATACCCTGCTTCCTAGGTTGAAGATCATTCACTTTCATGAATATCAAAACAAAAATAAACTGGCAACTTGGTGTCCAATACCTTTTCATTTGTTGAGGTGGCAGGAAAGTGTGTCATGGAAAGATAAAATGACTTGCTTAAGAGCAATGTTGTGTCAGTTGCCTTTTCTTTGTAATCTTTGAACATTACATCATCTTCTCAGAGATCATTTCTCTTTATTTTCATTTTGACCACATCTATAAAGTTACTTTTGTTGTCTGGCATTTCTGAACCTCATCTTGCTCATATATCCTCAGTGAGGACTTTGGTCTTCCTGACACTGTTTATACAAGTTCACATTGATCTTTCAGCTTAGTCTTGGTCATGTGCCCCACATTTGGTGTTTTTTCTAGTCCCTTTCTGAAGATTTCTTTAGTCGTCCTCTTAAAAATTAGAGTTCTTTTTTTTTTTTTTTTTTTTTAAGTGCAGTGGTGTGATCTCGGCTCACTGCAACCTCTGCCTCCCGGGTTCAAGTGATTCTTCTGCCTTAGCCTCCTGAGTAACTGGTATTACAGGTGCCTGACACAATGCTACACAGTACAAAAATGGCTAATTTTTGTATTTTTGGTAGAGATGGGGTTTTGCCATGTTGGCCAGGCTGGTCTCGAACTCCTGACCTCAGGTGATCTGCCCTCCTCAGCCTCCCAAAGTCCTGGGATACAGATGTGAGCCACCACGCCCAGCCAAAAATCAGAGCATTTTAAAATGATAATTTAGGATTCTTTCCCCCTAGGCCATCATTCTAGATGATCCCTATTATCAGAAAGTACATCCCTTTATAACATGTTTCTATAGCATGTTTCTTCTCTAAACATTTGAAATATCTTTTCCCAAACTCAAGTAGAATTTTCTAATCTCATGCTCACTGTTACCAAGTTCTGTATCACATTGTGTATTTTACCTAACATGTTTCCACGTCCACATTGTCAACTTTCTCTTCTGATAATTAAAATTAGGCAGAGAGTCCTTCTTTCTGTGAATGGACTCACAGTTGTCAGGAAGAGCTGTTTCCAATTTCTGATCTTAGCCAGCATTGCCTGTTACTGGGTGGGTAAATCTGTAGAACTCAGTATCTCGGTATTGCAAACCTATGTAGGTGCTGACATAAGCTACATTCTCCACACATCAGTCTTGTCAGTAATAAAATTTTTTTATTTTTCTATTTGCATTATTTCTGTCTCACTCTTGTCTCTGTTAATTCAGGAAGGGAAAAATGGGTTTTGCCTTTTGAGCTCCCTCAAACCCCAGACCTGGGAACTATGTCAGGAAACCCTGAATACAACTCCATGGCCTTGTGGTAAAAGCACGTTAGCCTCCCATTATGGAGTCCCCTAAAGATGGTGCTGACTAGGGCCGGATGACTTCACTGGGAGTAAGAGGTTGTGAGGCAGTAACCTGAGCAAAGGAGGTTCTATGTTTGATGAAGAGATGATGACAAGTAATTAACAAAATAAATAGAGAATGAAGAAATAGAAAGTGAGAGGTGGCACAGGAAATTACAGATATAGAAATCATAAAATAAGTTTCCTAAATAGCTTCAGATGTAGCATAATTTGCACATGTGAGGAGTTTGATGGTAGAATAAAACAGATTGGTGGTAGCTAGAAAAAATATTATGACAACAGAAACTCCATATTATCTTTTTAAAGATAAATGATACTGATAGGAGAGAAGAAGTCTATGAAGAAAGGGATTACAAAAATGTTAGAAAGGAAGAGGGGTGTGTGTGTGTGTGTGTGTGTGTGTGTAGAGAGAGAGAGAGAGAGAAAGAGAGAATTTTCTCCTTAAAGTAATTTTGAAATGCAGATTTTTCTGCAGGCTCACATATCTGTATTGTAACAGCCAGACGCTTTGTAAGCACACTAAAGATTAGAAACTATTATTTAAGCAGATTTGAAAGGGATGGGATCTGGTGCCTACAGGCAAGGGATAAGCTTGAGATGAGAAGTAAATCTCCTCTGACACCAGTTGGAATGATGAGAAGATAGACATATGTTTAGTAAATGGTAAAGTGGAAAAGTTATATAATCAGTAAGGTAGGAAAACTTGCATTGTTTGATGTTCCCTGGTATTTTCACCTATTATTCATTTAGTGACAGAAATAATTTTCTGTGTGTATTAGTCCCTGTGCCAGGTATTTTACTTCTGCTCTGTTATATAAAGCTCAGTGGTGACTCAATACAGAAGACATTACTATCCCCTTTTTGTCTTGAGAAAACTGAAACTTGTGGAAATGGTGTAACATATGAGGATGACATAGGAAAGGAGTGACGGAGCCAGGGCCTGGCTCCAGGTGAATCTGTCCCCACATCTGCAGCTTCTTTAGCTAGGGTGGGAGTCAGGAAACTTCTTCTGTAAAGAGTCAGAGAATAAATATTTTAGGTTTTGTGGGCAACTACTCAACTCTGCCACTTGCAGTGCGAAAGCAGCTATAGACAACATGTAAATTGATGGGGATGCTTAATTCCAGTACAACTTTATTTACGGACCCTGAAATTTGAATTTTGTTTAATTTTCATGTCACAGATTTGTTTCTTTTGATATTTTTTCAATCATTTAAATGTGTAAAAATCATTCTTACCTTGCAGACTGTATAAAAACAGTCAATGGGACAATTTGGTCCATAAGCCATTGTTTGTCCACTACTGGCATAGGGCACTGCTTGTCAAATTCATGCTCATCAGTACATCTTACCAAATGAGGAACTGAGACTATCCAATCAGAAGGAAGATGAAGCCTTATATGGTTAAGTAAAAGTCTGAAATAATTATTGTTTTCCAGAGGAAAAATATGACTGTGTTAGTTCTGTCTACTTTTTGTCTTTTGATCCCGGACCTGTGTATTAGGCCATTCTTGAGAAATACCTTTACCATGTATAAAGTAATTTATAAAGAAAAGAAGTTTAATTGGTTCACAGTTCTTCAGATTTTACAGGAAGCATGGTGCTGGGATCTACTCGGCTTCCAGGGAGGCTTCTGGAAGCTTACAATCATCGCAAAAGGCGAACAGGGAGCAGGCAAGCCACATGGCAAAAGAACGAGCAAGAACAGGTGGAGGCAGGGAGCATGACACACACTTTTGAATGACCAGATCTCCTGTCAACTCAGAGCAAGAGCTCGCTCATCATTCATAAGGAATCTGCCTTCATGATCCAAACACCTCCCACGAGGCCCCACCTCCAACACTGGATACTACAATTCAACATGAGATTTGGGTGGGGACACTATAATGGAGATTATGCTGTAGATCACCTATTTGTCTTTCCAGATCCATTTTCCATGCTGTTCCAATACTGAGGAGGCTGTTTGGCTGAATGCTTCCTTATTTTTTGGCTTTTGATGGGGTTGGCCAATGGGGAGCACCTGTAGAGGTTGGGAAGGAGGGAGGATAATACAGTTAGGGTTTTTGTTCCTCTGCTCCTTCCCTAAAATGTCCATGTAGGTTAAATGTGTGCTGTGATGTCTCAGCTCTTTTTCAAATGTCTCCCTTAGCAGGTCACCTTCTCCCCAGGTTCTTGGAGTCACTTCTCCCCTCCCCTTCTAGTCTAATGGTAGTGAGTGCTAGGAGCCATGAGGTGCTGTACTATCCCTTGTGTTATTCCAAATCTTTCTTGCATTTTTGTATATGGTCCTTTTATTAATCTGTTCTCAAATTATAGAATTTGAATGTGTCCTCTTGTTTCCTGTGAGAAGCTTCTGATACAGAGAGCTGTGGTTGGGTTCAGCAATATCTGTTCAGGAGGCCTCTCTGGAGTATGGCATCCTCTACAGGAAACATAATATCCATTCCTTCCTAAATGTCCACATTGTAGCATAAAATATATTTTAACAGCTTTAGTGAGGTTTCATTTACATAAAATAAACCATATATACTTAAAACACACATTTTAATAAGTTCTGATATATGTACATACTATCGAAAACATCATCACAATCAATAAAAGGAACATATTCATCACCCCTAGAAGTTTCCCTGTGCCGCTTACAAATCCCTCCTGACTATGCTCCCTCTTCCCTTGATCTCATCCTCAAGCAATTGCTGGCCTATTTTCTGCCATCATGGATTAATTTTTCTAGAATTATACATATCAGAATTACATAATATGTACTCTTTTTTTGGTCTGGCTCATTTCCCTTGGCATAATTATTTCTTGTTTATTTTAAATCATTGCATCAGTGAATGTTTATTGCCTGCATGTGACATATCCATTTGCCTCTGTTTAAGCTTCAAGTTCTTCAAGGGATGCCACATTTGACATTGGACTCCTAGAGCTTAGTATGGTACCTCTCATACAGATGAAACTTGATAATTATGGAATTGACATGCCAGGTTATAGATCTTCAACAATGCTGCCTCCATTTCTTTATAATTGCACAGATATAATTTATCCAAGAATTAGATGTGTGAGTTACCCTGGAAACTTAACCGCAATATATAACCTGTTATAGAAGTTCCCTTCTATTCCATGATAAGAGTTGTGTTTTTAAAATCAGAAATGGATACTGGATTATTTTTTTCTGAGTCTATTGAGATGATTATATATTTTTTCCTTTTTGTTGTTGATATGGGGCATTACACTGACAGAGTTTTGAATGTTAAATCAACCTTGCATTCCTGGGATAAACCCATCTTGCTCATGAGGTATTATCCTTCTTATATTCTGTTGTATTTGACTTGCTAGTACTTTGATGAGAATTTTGCATCTATGCTCATGCAGGATACTTGTCTGTATCTATTATGTTTTTGCTTAGTTTTGGTATCAGGGTAAAACTGGCATCAAGAAGAGTTGGAAAGTGTTTACTGCGTTTCAGTTTTCTGAAAGAGTTTGTATAGAATAGTAATTCTTCATTCAATATTTGGGAAAATTCACCAGTGATGCCACCTTGGCCTGGAGTTTTCTTTGTAGAAAATTTGAACTTCAAATTAAATTTCTTTAATAGACATAGGATATATGAGCTCACTTTTCAGTAATCTTTATTGGTTTGTCTTTCACGTCATTTGTCCATTTTATCTAAGTTGTTGAATTTATTACCATAAAAGTGTCCATAGTAGTCCCTTATTATCCTTTTAATATCATTAGAATCTGTAGTGATATCACTTCTCTTGGGTCTAATGCTGGTAATTTATGTCATCTGTTTTTTGTTTCTGTTAAGTCTGGATAGGAGTTTATCAACTTCAATGACCTTCTCAAAGAACCAGCTTTTATCTCTTCATTTTGTTGTTCATTGTGAGGAAACTTTTGTTTTTACTGATTTGCTCTATTGTTTTCTGTTTCCAATTTTATCGATTTCCACAGTGATATTTGTTATTTTCTTCCCTCTACTTACTCTGTTTACCTCACTCTTCATTTCTAATTTTTTAAATTAGAAGCTGAAGTCATCAATTTGACACCTTTTTTTCATTTCTAACATAGACATTTACTACTATAAATTTCCTTCTCATTACTTCTTTGTAGGCAGCCCATAAACTTTTATATGTTGTATTTTAATTTTAATTAGCTCCAAATGTCTAATTTCTTCTTTTTTGACCCTTTAGAAGTCTGTTATTTAATTCTTAGAAGTGTGTTATTTAATTTCCAAATATTTGGAGATTTTTTCCAAAGATCTTTCTGTTACTGATTTCTAATTTACTGCTATTGTGGTCAAAGAACATACATGTATGACTTGAATACTTTTGAATGTATTGAGACATCTATTATGGCCTAGAATATGGTCTATCTTGGTAAATATAATGTATGGATGCAATGAGAATGTTGTTCAGTATAATATTCTATAAATATCAATTATGCCAAGTTGGTTGATAATGTTCAAATTTTCTATACCCTTGCCGATCTTTTCTCCACTTGTTCTATCAATTATTGAGGAAAGGGTATTAAAATCTCCAACTGCTCCTGTGTCTTCATCTATTACTCTTTTCAGTTGTACAATTTTTGTTTCATGTCCTTTGAAGCTCTCTTCTTAGGTGTAGAAATGTCTAGGGTTATTGTATCTTCTTTATGAATGGATGCTTTTATCACTATCATATCATTTATTCTCATGAAATGACCTCTTTATCTCTGGCAGTATTTTTTGTCCTGAAACCTACTTTGTCCGATATTAATATAGCTATTCCTACTTTCTTTGGATTAGCATTAGCATGCTATACATTTTAACATCTCCATGCTTGTAACCTTTTTGTGTCTTTATATTTAAAGTGCCTTCTTTTAAAGATGGCATATATTTGTGTTTCCCTTTTTTTTACAATCTTAAAATCTCTGCCTTTATTTGAATTTTTAGGTCATTTATGTATTTTGTGATTATTAATATGGCTTGATTTAAATCTATTATTTTGATTCTTGTTTATTTGTCTCACCAGCTCTTTATTCTCTTTTCCAACTTTTTCTGCCTCTGGGATTGAGTACGTTTTGTGATTTATGTCATTTGTTGGCTTATTAGCTACAGTTTTTGCTTAATTTAGTAGTTACATTAAAGTTTATAGTATATACCTTTAACTCATTACACTCTACCTGTATATTATATTATACCATTTCATGTATAGTAGAACCTTGTAGTAATATATTCTCGTTTTACCTGGCCCAGCCTTTGAGCTAATGTTGACACACATTTTATTTTTAAATATGTTATGAATGCCATAATAGATGGTTCCTACTTTTGATTAAACAGTCAGTTATCTTTTAAAGAGCTTTACATAATAATAACATATTTCATTTATTTACCCATGTATGTGTGGTTTCTGGTGCCCTTCATTCCTTTGTGTAGGTCAGGTTTCCCCCGATGTCATTTTACTCTGCTTGAAGGTCTTTGTTTAGTATGTCTTATAGTGCCAGGGTGGTTGTGATAAATTCTGTCATCCTTTCTATTTCTGAAAAAAAACCTTTATGTTTTGCCCTTGCTTTAGAAAATATATTTTAGGTTAAGTTTTTTTATTTCAGCATAATAAAAATATTGCCTCACTACCATTTCATTTGCATTGTTTTTTGATGAGAACTGCTCTTATCCACATCTTTGGTTCACTTATAATGTATCATTTTTCTCTGGTTTCCTTTATGTATTTTTGTTTCTCACTAGTTTTGAACTATTTAATTACAATGGGCCTTGATGTAGTTTTCTTCACATGTGTATCATACTTCAGGTTCATCGAGTTATTCAATCTGTAGGATTATAATTTTTTATCAGATTTGGAAAAAATAGTTTTCTGTTCCATCCTCTTTCTACTCTCCAATTATGTACAACTCCAATTCCATGTATATTTGGCTGTTTAAAATTGCCCTACAGCTCACGGATGCTTTGTTTACTTTTTGTTACTCTTTTCTTTGTAAAAAGAGAAAAGAGTTTCTGTTGAGAGTTTCTGTCGCTGTGTCTTCAAGTATACTAATCTTTCCTTTTGTCATTTATTTCATCTAGTTGTATTTTTATCTCCAGAAGTTTAATTACGGTCTTTTTTTCCACATTTTTAAAAAATATCTTCTATGTCTCTACATAACTTTTCTTTCTTTTTTTTTTTTGAGATGGAGTCTCTCTCTGTCACCCAGGTTGGAGTACAGTGGCACAATCTCTGCTCACTGCAGCAAACTCCGCCTCCCGGTTCAAGCAATTCTCCTGTCTCAGCCTCCTGAGCAGCTGGGATGACAGGCACACACCACCATGGCAGGATAATTTTGTATTTTCAGTGGAGATGGGGTTTCACCATATTGGTCAGGCTGGTCTTGAACTCCTGACCTCAGGTGATCTGCCTGCTTCAGTTTCCCAAAATGCTGGGATTACAGGCGTGAGCCACCGCGCCCAGGCTTTCCTTTTTTTGAGTCATAGTTTCCTACCTCTTTGAATGCTGGCAATATGTGACTGGATGGTAGGCACTGTGAATTTTACTTTGTTGAGTGTTTGTATTTCTTTTATTTCTTCTATTATTTATTTATGTATTTATTTAAGACAGGGTCTTGCTCTGTTGCCAGGCTCGAGTGCAGTGATGCGATCAAAGCTCAATGCAGCCTCAAACTCTGGTGCTTAGACAATCCTCTTGCCTGAACCTCCCAAGTATCTAGGACCATAGGTACATACCACCACACCTAATTTTCCTTTTCTTTTAATTTTTATTTAAGATTCAGGGCTACACGTTCAGTTTTGTTATATAGGTAAATTCATGCCACAGGGGTTTGGTGCACAGATTATTTCATTACCCACATACTAAGCATTAGTACCTGATAGGTATTTTTTTCTGATCCTCTATTTCCTCCACTTTCTTTTCTCAATGAGCCCCTGCGTCTACTGTTCCCCACTTTGTGTCCGTATGTTCTTGTTGTTTAGCTCTCACTTTTAAGTCAGAACATGTGGTATTGGGTTTTCTGTTTCTGTGTTAGTTTGCTTAGAATAATGGCCTCCAGCGGGCCGGGCACAGTGGCTCACACCTGTAATCCCAGCACTTTGGGAGGCTGAGGTGGGTGGATCATGAGGTCAAGAGATAGAGACCATCCTGGCTAACAAGATGAAACCCCATCTCTATTAAAAAAAAAAAAAATTAGCTGGGCATGGTGGCGGGCGCCTGTAGTCCCAGCTACTTGGGAGGCTGAGGAGGGACAATGGCCTGAACCCAGGGGGTGGAGCTTGCAGTGAGCCAAGATCGTGCCACCAGCCTGGGCAACAGCGTGAGACTCTGTCTCAAAAACAAAGAAACAAACAAACAAAATGAATAATGGCCTCCAGCTCCATCTGTGTTGCTATAAAGAACATGAATTCATTCTTTTTTATGACTGCATAGTATTCCATGGTATATATGTACCACATAGTCTTCATCCAGTCTACCACTGATGGACATTTAGGTTGATTCCATGTCTTTGCTATTGTGGATAGTGCTGCAATGAACATATGCATGAATTACTCTTTATGGTAGAATCATGTATATTCTTTTGGGTATATACCCAATAATGGGATTCCTGGGTTGAATGGTAATTCTGTTTTGAGTTCTTTGAGGAATCCCCACACTGCTTTCCACAATGGCAGACCTAATTTACACTCCCACCAGCAGTGTATTAGCATCCATTTTCCCTGTAATCTCTTCAACATCTGTTAATTTTTTACTTTTCAATAACAGCCATTCTGACTGGTGTGGGATGGTATCTCATTGTGGTTTTGATTTGCATTTCTCTAACAATTAGTGATGTTCAACATTTTTCACATATTTGTTGGCTGCATGTATGTCTTCTTTTGAAAAGTTTCTGTTCATGCCCTTTGCCCACTTCTTAATAGGGTCATTTGTTTTTGCTTGTAAATTTGTTTAAGTTTCTCATAGATTCTGGATGTTAGACTTTTGTTAGATACCTAGTTTGCAAATAGTTTCTCTCATTCTATAGGTTGTCTGCTTGCTCTGTTGATAGTTTCTTTTGCTGTGCAGAAGCTCTTTAGTTGAATTAGATCCCATTTGCCAATTTTGTTTTTGTTACAATTGTTTTGGTATCTTCATCATGAAATCTTTGCCAGTTCCTATGTCTAAAATTATATTGCCTAGGTTATATCCAGGATTTTTAAAGTTTTAGCTTTCATATTTAAGTCTTTATTTCATTTTGAGTTTATTTTTGTATATGGTTAAAGGAAGGGGTCAAGTTTGAATCTTCTACATACGGCTAGCCAGTTATCCCAGCACCATTTGTTGAATATGGAGTCCTTTCCCCACTGCTTGTTTTTGTCAGCTTTGTCAAACATCAGATGGTTGTAGGTGTGTGGCCTTATTTCTGGTTCTCTACTCTTCTATTCCATAGGTCTATGTGTCTGTTTTTGTACCAGAAACGTGCTGTTTTGTGTACCATAGACCTTCAGTATAGTTCGAAGTCAAGTAACATGAAGTTTCCAGCTTTGTTCTTTTTGCTTAGCATTGCCTTGGCTATTAAGTACTTTTTTTGTTCCATAGGAATTTTAACATAGTTTTTTTCTAGTTCTGTGAAGAATGTTCTTGGTAGTGTGATAGCAATAGCACTGAATTTGTAAATTGCTTTGCATATTATGCCATTTTAATGATATTCTTTTTATCCATGAACATGGAATGATTTTCCATTTGTTTGTGTCATCTTAGCTTTTAATTAATTAATTAATTAATTAATTAATTTTTGAGACAGGGTCTCATTCTATCGCCCCAGGTGGAGTGCAGTGGCATCATCTCAGTTCTCTGCAGTCTTGACCTCCTGAGCTCAAGTGATCCTTCCACCTCAGTCTCCCGAGTAGTTGGGATTACAGGTGTGCTCCACCATGCCTGGCTAATTCTCTGTAGAGAGGGGGTTTCTTACCATGTTGTCCTGGTCTCGAACTCCTGGGCTCAAGAGAGCCTCCCACCTTGGCCTTCCAAAGTGTTGGGATTACACGCATGAGTCGCCATGGCTGGCCATCTTTGATTTCATTAAGCAATGTTCTGTAATTCACACTGTAAAGACTTTTCACTACCCTGGTTAGCTGTCTTCCTAGGTATCTTATTTTTGTGGCAATTGTGAATGGAATCATGTTTCCGATTTGGCTCTCAGCTTAGATGTTGTTGGTGTGTGGGAATGCTACTGATTTTTGTATATTAACTTTGTACTTTGAAAATAGGCTAAAGCTGATTATCAGCTTGAGGATCTTTTGGGCAGGTACTATTAGGTTTTCTAGACAACCCATTGGTTTTATCCTGTGAGGAGTAGTGGAAGCTAGGCCTACAGACTATCACTGCTGAACTGCTTGAATTCAGCTCCTCCTTGGGGGTGTGTGAGGGAGCCTAATCTATCCCTTTGCTTGATCAGCAGCCACTAATGCCAGATGTTCAGGGATCCAAGGCCCCTAGGACTCCACATGTGCTTGAGCAGTGGCTCTGCCTAGGTTCCATGTAGCTCTGCATGTCAGTTTATTGGTCATGGTGGGGTGGGCTCACAAGGGGATCTCTTTAACACAGGGTTTAAAGGTCCATGGAGACAGGGTGGGTGGATCCCTGGGGTCTCTCACTTATTCACCATTTCCCCATGGTTGGGGAGCCTTCCCTGGCTCCATCCCACTCCCAGATGGGTGATTTTCCTGTCTTGTGCCTCTTCATTCTCCATGGATTGAGTTCTTTCCTTGATGAATCCCAGTGTGTTCACCTGGATGTATCAGTTGAAGATGTAATATTTAGTCACCACTTTATCTTCTCTCTGTGAAAGCAGCACACACTTGCCACTTCTAGTCAGCTATCTTTGCCCTCCCCTCCTTAATTTTTATTATTATTGTTATTTGTAGAGTTGGGATCTCACTATGTTGCCCAGGTTGGTCTCAAATTCTTGGCATCAAGAAATTCTTCCACCACAGCCTCCCAAAGTGTTGAGCTTACAGGAATGAGCCACCGTGCCTGGCCCATATTTGTATTTTCATAAATATTCTTAAACTTTGTACTTTGATGTAATGTTTCTCAAGAAACTGATTTTTGCTCGTGTTACTTTTAAGATCTGTTAGGGACCAAAGCAATACTCATTCTTGGGCTAATCATTCCCCATTACTGAGGTGAAAAAGTTTTTGTGTACAGTACCAATGTCCCCCGATTCTTGAGCTTTTTCTGTTTGGTTGGTAGAAACAGGCACTGTGGGCCTTGTGTAAACATCAGACATTGTTACCTTTAATCATTAGTGATGTTTTTTCTCTAAGTCTCACGTAGTTTCCTCAGTGCATACACTGATTAGTACACGGGTGAATACTTGCAGGGGATGCCTTACAGATTTCCAAATACTGTGATATTCTGTGAGGAGTTGTCTCCTTTATGGCACTCTTTCCTGAGAGTTCTAGAAGCTGTCATAAATCTCAACTCCTTCTCTCAACTCAGGGAGTCCAACTCTCCACCTGGTTTCTCTCTCACTACTCTAGTCTGGAAATTCAAGTCAGTCAAAGGGCTTATTTCATTTGCTTCCCATCTCTCAGGAATTGCTGTACGTTGTTGCTTGATGTCAGTGTCTTGCAATCCATTGTTTGCCAAAACTGACAACACAAGAGATATTTTGTGTTTGGAAACAAGAAGGTAGTTCATCAAATGGTATTCATTTTTAAAATGTACACACACACACATATACACACATATAATATTTTTCCAGTTCTCTATGAGAAGGGTCACTGTTTTGCTAAGCAACAATGGCTACATAGCAATAGACTATAAAATCCTGGTGGGCATTAGTTTTTGCCTGTGTTTTAGCTTTTGAAGACAAAATAATGTTTCTCTTCTTTTAAAAATAAAGTTTGTAACGACAACATAGATAAGTCAAGGAGAGTTGCAGAGCAATTGGTAACAACAACCACATTTAAAACAACCAAATTTGACTTGACGTGACAATCCTAGCCATTTTGTGCAAAAAGACAATCCTTCATTACATTTTAAAGTGAATAGTTACCAAACTATTTACTGTGCTACTTCTCAAATATGCCCAAAGATGAACATTTCATCACTAAACAGCGATTATAACTTTCTCATTAATGATGTTTCATTATTTAAGGAAATAAGTGATCTAAATCATAAAAAATACATATTGTCCCTTGTGGAATTTTATAAAAATATATTTAATTTGTATGAAAAAAGAAATTGATCCTTTTAACATTTTAACTTTTTATAAATTAGTCTTTATCCAGAAAAGTTTATAACCAACATTTGTGCTTTTATTTAAAATCACTGATGGTGACACCTAATCAGCTGGAAACTTAATAGTGTAGTATGCAATTTCATACATAAGTTTTGCAATCGCTGAATTGTAAAGTGTTAACAGTGGTCTAACACATTCAGATGTTGGAGATTTATGAATTTTAGTCACATTTTCCTTAAATATCTTTTTGATTTATATTTTAATAATATATTTATAGAATATATTATAATTTACAGAGGGCTATTATACACATTATTTCATATGAACCTATGAGCTAGGGTGGGCAGGTAATATTTATGCTTTTCAGATGAGAAAATTGATGTTCAATGGCTTAAAGAAATTAATTATGTTCCTGCTATAGGAGGTGGAATCTAGATCTAAATGGAATAAAAGTCAGTTAAAAGGATTGTAACCAATCTATTAAAATTGCCATATATAATAGTCCATTCTCATCCTACTATGAAGAACTACCTGAGACTGGGTAATTTATGAAGAAAAGAAGTTTAATTGACTCACAGTTCTGCAGGCTTAAAAGGAATTATGACTGGGAGGCCTCAGGAAACTTACAATCCTGGTTTTTCCCCAAGTCTCATGTAGTTTCCTCAGTGCACACACTGATTAGTACACGGGTGAATACTTGCAGGGGATGCCTTACAGATTTCCAAATACTGTGATATTCTGCGATGAGTTGTCTCCTTTGTGGCACTCTTTCCTGAGAGCTCTAGAAGCTCTCACAAATATCAACTCCTTCTCTCAACTCAGGGAGTCCAACTCTCCACCTGGTTGGAGAAGGAAAAGGGGAAGCAGGCATGTCTTACCATGGTGGAGCAGGAAAGAGAGGTGGGTGGGGCGATAAGGGGGGAGTGGCACACACTTTCAAACAAGCAGACCTCATGAGAACTCACTCACTATCATGATGAGAACAGCAAGGGTAAAATCTGCCCCCATGATCCAATCGCCTTCCACCAGGTCCCTCCCCCAACACAGGGGATTAAAATTCAACTAAGATTTGGATGGGAACACAGAGCCAAAGCACACCACCGTACCTTTAAAAAGATTCAATATTCCTTTGTTACAAATTATGAAATCACGTGTTTGAACCCAGGCTTCAGAGGATTTAAAATGATTCCCCATATATTTAACAACTATTGTGCGAATCTGGACAAATCACTTTCTCTGAACATTTCCTTCATTTAGTTTCAACATATTTATCACTTGCTTTTGCTTGCTGCTTGTTCATAATTATTAGCACATAAGAATTAATACTGCTACATATAAAACTTTGTACTGGTCATACCACACTCGTACTACTATTAATGACAAGAACTTCTGAGCAAACGTTTAGAACACAGGCCAGGTCTGGTGTTGGTGAAATACCACAGCTTTTGTTTGTCTTAGAGTTTTTATTTCTCCTTCATGTTTGAAGGATATTTTTGCCAGATATACTATTCTAGGGTAAAAGTTACTTCCTTCAGCCCTTTAAATCTATCATGCTACTCTCTCCTGGCCTGTAAGGTTTCCATTGAAAAGTCTCCTGCCAGATATACTGATGCTTCATTGTATGTTATTTGTTCCTTCTCTCTTGCTGTTTTTAGGATTCTTTGTTTATCTTTGATCTTTAGAGTTGATTATTAAATGCCTTGAGGTAGTATTCTTCGGATTAAATCTGCTTGATGTTCTATAACCCTCATGTACTTGGATATTGATATCTTTGTCCAGATTTGGGAATCTATTTATCCCTTTGAATAAACTTTCTATCCCTATTTCTTTTTCTACCTTCCCTTCAAGGCCAATAACTCTTAGGTTTGCTCTTTTGAGGCTATTTTCTAGATCCTGTAATCATGTTTCATTTTTGAAAAAATCTTTGTCTCTGTCTCTTCTGACTATGTATTTTCAAATAGCCTGTGCTAAGGATAACTAATTCTTTCTCCTGCTTAATTTATTCTGCTATTAAAAGGCTCTGGTGCATTTTTCAGTATGCCAATTGTATTTCTCATCTCCAGAATCTCTGCTTAATTCTTTTTGATTATTTTAATCTCTTCATTAAATATATCTGATAGAATTCTGAATTTCTTCTCTGTGTTATCCTGACTTCCCTTGAGTTTCCTCAAAACAGCTATTTTCAATTCTTTGAAAACTCACATATCTCTGTTTCTCCAGGATTGGTCCCTGGTGGCTTATTTAGTTCATTTGGTGTGGTCATGTTTTCCTGGATCATCCTAATGCTTGCAGATGTTTGTTTAAGCTTGGGTATTGAAGGGTTAGCTATTTATTATAGTCTTTGCAGCCTGGGCTTGTTTATACCCATCTTTCTTGGGAAGGCTTTCCAAATATTCAAAAGGACTTTGGTGTTGGGCTCTAAGTTGTATCTGCTTTAGGGGGCACCCAAGCCCAGTAATGCTGTGGTTCTTGCATGCTCATAGAGGTACCACCTTGGTGGTCTTGGACAAGTTCCAGAAGAATTATCTGGATTACAAGGCAGGGACTTTTGTTCTCTTCCCTTACTGTCTTCCAAACAGAACCTCTCTCTGTGTTTTGAGCCACCAATGCCTGGATGCACTGACATAACCATTCCTGTGGCCACCGCCACTGAGATTGTGCTGGATCAGACCTGGTGCCAGCACTGCACTGGGTCTTGCCTAAGGCATACTCTAACCATTCTCTGGGCCCTGGGGTTCTACAATCAGGAGGTAGCAAAGCCAGCCAGGCCTCTCTCATTTTCTCCAGGGTAGTGAGCTCCCCCAGTCCCTGGATGAGTCTATAGGTACCATCCAGGAGCCAGAGACTACAGTTAAAAACCTTACAAGTCTACCTGGTATTCTAATATACTGTGGCTTAGCTAGCACTCAAACCACAAAATGCAGTCCTTTCCACTCTTGCATCCCCTTTTCAAAGGCAGAGGAGACTCAACTCATGCCTACACCACCACAGGATCACAGGGAATACTGCCAAACTATTGTTGATGTTCCCTTAAGGCCTTAGGGCTCTTCAGTCAGCTTGTGGTTACCCTTAGGGAACTGAGCTCCCCTCTGGCCCAGGGCAGGACTAGAAATGCCATCCAACAGCCACGTCCTGGAATCCAGATGTTCTACCCTGCTGTGGCTGAGCTTGTACCTAAGGTGCAAGTCACAGTCCCCTTTACTTTTCCCTCTGCTTTGCTCAAGCAGAAGGAGTCTCATCCCATAGCCACCACAGCTAAGAATTTGTTGATTCCCACCTGAAGTCATCATGTCTCAGAGTCTCACCTAGGGCTCTCAACATACCGCCTGGGTATTGCTACTGGTTGTCCAGCAGCCAAGTACTCTTCAGTTAGCAGGTGATGAATGATGCCAGAACTGGGTCTTTTCCTTCACAGTAACAGGTTCCCTTCTGAACCAATGTATGTCTAGAAATGTCATCTGGCCGGGCGCGGTGGCTCAAGCCTGTAATCCCAGCACTTTGGGAGGCCGAGACGGGCGGATCACGAGGTCAGGAGATCGAGACCATCCTGGCTAACACGGTGAAACCCCATCTCTACTAAAAAATACAAAAACTAGCCGGGCGTGGTGGCCGGCGCCTGTAGTCCCAGCTACTCAGGAGGCTGAGGCAGGAGAATGGCGTGAACCCGGGAGGCGGAGCTTGCAGTGAGCTGAGATCCGGCCACTGTACTCCAGCCTGGGTGACAGCGAGACTCTGTCTCCAAAAAAAAAAAAAAAAAAAGAAATGTCATCTGAAAGCTAGAGCCTTGAACAGGGGCCTCACAACTGTGACTGGTACCCAATCCTGCTGTGGCTGAGCTAGTATATGATATGCCAGACAATGTCCTCACCACTCTTTCCTCTCCTTTCCTCAATAAAAGGAAGGGATCTCTTTGGGAGCCGTAAGCTGTGCAGCCTGAGATTAGGGAAGGAGTGATGCTAACATTCCCATGGACACCTCAGCTGATGCCTCGGCAGGTCATGTGCCCTCCCAGTCCACTGTCTCTGGGTCCAGTTCAACACTAGGAATCATCCAAGAGTTGCAGTTCTTATATCCTAGACTCTTTCTCAAGTTTACTTAGAGACACAGAGCACTGCAGACCTCAGTGGTGAGGCTTGCAGGAACTCAAGTTCCATCCTCTGGGATAAGTGATTCCCCTCTGGCTAGGGCTGATTCAAATGCTCCTCCATGGGCTGGTGTCAGCTGAATTTAGTCTGTTTTTTCTTTCTGCTATAATAAGGTGGCACTCTGTTCAATGCCTCACAGTTGCTGTGCCCTCCCTCTCCCAGAGCACAGTAACACTGCACCATGACACTGCTGCCAGGGGATGAGGGCGAGGTAGTGATATGGTTTGGCTGTGTCCCACCCAAATCTCATCTTGAATTCCAGTGGGAGATAATTGAATCATGGCAGCAAGTTTTTCCTGTGCTCTTGTCATAACAGTGAATAAGTATCACAAGAGCTGATGATTTTAAAAAGGGGAGTTTCCCTGTACAAGCTATCTTCTTCTTTTGTCTGCCACCATGTGAGGTGTGCCTTTCACCTTCTGGCATGATTGTGAGGCTTCCCCAGCCATGTGGAACTGTAATTCCATTAAACCTCTTTCTTTTGTAAATTGCCCAGTTTCAGGTATGTCTTTATCAGCAGCATGAAAACAGACTAATATAGGTAGCATTGATAATTCAAGACTGTTTTTCATACCATGTCAGTGCCTCTTTCTGTGACATGAAGTTAAAACCAGGTACTATGAGTGCTTACTTGATTTTTGGTTCTTACGCAGGTGCTTTTTTGTGTGTAGATGGTTGTAAATTGGTGTATTTCCTGGGGGATTAGGAGGGGACAATTAGTGGAGCCTTCTATTCTGCCATCTTGCTCTGCTCCCATTTAGAATACCTTAATTTTTGAAAATTCAGATCTCAGTACAACTTCTTAGTTAAAACCCTAGACAAAAGTGTGAAGTAAAGTTAAATTTATGTTGCTTCTACACACCTAACTCACATGCAGATAAACAAACTCCTTTGATACATTCTGCAAAACCCAAAGTAAAAGCAAACATCAAATACTTAGTCCAAATACAACAGCTGTATTTGGACTGTAAGTCGTATGAGTATCAGAGGAAGTCAAATTTAAATATGAGTATTGAGTGTTTTGAGAGGAAAAACTTTTGAATATCAGTGATAGCAATAGATTGTGATGATGACTGGGAGATATAAAATGTTTCTGCAGATGGATGTAGAGGTTATTATGTATTGGAAAAGATTTTTAGTAGGAAACAATTCAAATGGTGACAAGTACATCTTCCATTGCTTTTGAGACTCAGGGAGAGATAAATATCTTGGGAGAAGTGAATAGAAAAATATCACCTAACCTCAATGTTACAACTTCCATGAAAAATCACTTGTCTCAAGAGAAAGAAGAGAAATCAATGGGAAATTGCTTGGGTGGTTATGCTACAAGCTTGGAATACACTTTTGGGTCAGAGCTCAGGAACATATTCTAGGATAAGTGGTACTGTTTGACCTGATGCACTACTAGAAGCTGTTTTGTTCTCAGAGGGAGGTTGTCATTATATAAGAGAAAAAGCACTTGAACTCTGGCTGGAGCATACTGCAAAATTTAGAAATGGTAATGTTTATTGGGGAGACTTGGGGAGTTTGTTATATGTATTTCTACATTTTAAACATTGATAAATATTTATCACTGTCCATGGTCACCTTTGGCAATTGGGTTCTCATGTTGAAAGCATTGAGAAACCTGAACAGTTTTGTGGCACATTCCTAGCTACAAATCAAAATGAGGATAAAAATGACTCTAGAAAACTATAGTGTGTAAATAATACTCCAGAAATTGGTGCCTGTAGCAGTGACTCTCAAGCTGTGTTTCAAGGAATCCTAGGGCTCTGAGAAGGAACCTCGAGTGTTTTCTGGAGGTAATCATTGAAGACAGGGCTTCAGTTCCTCTGCTTCTACTTTAATTAGGAAATTTCTATCAGTATATGTTTTATATACAACCATCTTGTAAAATCTTTTACTTTAAAATAAATTTTTGGCCTCTTGATTTTTATTTTGATGAAAGCTCTTTATCTCATCACATACAAGTAACACAAAGTTCACAGGTAGGAACTGGTCTGTAGGCCATATTTTGAATAGTACTAATATAGAAGATCCTATAGGAACTACCTCTGACCCTTAAGTTAACCACAGATGTACATCTTAAGACTTTGAACAATAACCTTGTCAGAAAATAGAATAGTGAAGTGTTTCTTCCCTAGAAATTATATGAAGGCTTAGACCTTAGAGAAATATCAAGTAAGAATGAGAAAAATTGATGAATAATTAAACAAATGTGACTAGTAAATGAGTCTGAGCTGGGCTCACCTACCTCAAGAGTACTTGCTGGCAATGGGGAGACTATTAGAACATTGAGAAGTTAAAGTGCCTGCCATCACATACCGTATCTGTATTAAGGTTATAGAGATTCAGAGTTAGGGACCTATCTAAAGGGAGACAGTGTGGCAACACAGTTAGATGCTTGAGTCTGGTGTTATATTGCCTTGGTTCAAAAACTGATGGTACCACTTCCCCGCTATGCAAATCAGGTGATTAACATAACTTCATTAAGCTTCAGTTTCTTTATCTATAAAATATGAGTAATGATAATCATACCTAGTGAGGTTGTTATGAGGATTAAGTAAAATAATTCATGTAGAACACTCAGCATATAATGATGAATACATGTTAGCTATTGTTATTTTTTGAATCAAAGTAAAGTATTTTTTACAGCATTTGAGACAACACTAAAATGACAGCATAATGGCAAAATAGGACTTTCTAGCACTAGTCCCCTTGCAGAAACAACAATTTGAACAACTCTCCATGCATGAAAATACCTTTAAAAGAGCTAAGGAATCCAAGTGAGAGATTACAGCACCAAAGTGTAGCATAGAAATAAAAAAAGAGGCATGAAATAAAGTAGGAAGATTACTTTCACATCACCCACATCACCTGTACCCCAAGCCTTGGCAACACAGCACAAAGAGAGATACTTTGTGCATGAGAGAAGCAGAATTATGTGGGAAGACCCTGGAGACCGTGGTTCCAGGCCCACCCAAGAAACACAGCACCAGACCAGCACCTGTGGCCATAGGCTTTAGATTAGTGCCTTCAGACTCAGGCTCCAGTTTAATTCTGGGACCAGGCTGGTCTTCTTAGCCTGAGGTCCAGGCTCATCCCAGTGGACCCAGGTTACGGGACTACCCCTGCATATCCAGGACAAAGGCACATCCCTATGATCTGAGGCTTCACGTCTATCTACTCAGTGACCACATATTAGGCCAGTCCACACAAGGACTCTAGCAGCAACGTTGCCCATAGACCCCTCCAGATGGTCCACCTGGAATCAATATGGACTGACTAGTGAAGGGCTTTTCCTACCAAATCCACTTTATAAACATGGAAAGAGTTGCTTGTTTCTTCATTTATTTTTTTTTTTTTGAGACAGAGTCTTGCTCTGTCACCCAGGCTGGAGTGCAGTGGCGCGATCTCGGCTCACTGCAAGCTCCGCCTCCCGGGTTTGTGCCATTCTCCTGCCTCAGCCTCCTGAGTAGCTGGGACTACAGGCACCCGCCACCACGCCTGGCTAATTTTTTGTATTTTTAGTAGAGATGAGGTTTCACTGTGGTTTCGATCTCCTGACCTTGTGATCCGCCCACCTCGGCCTCCCAAAGTGCTGGGATTACAAGCGTGAGCCACCACGCCCAGCCTGCTTGTTTCTTCAAATGCACAAACACCAACACAAGACCACAAGGATAAAAAAGAATCAAGTAAATAGAACACCACTAGTGGAACAAAATAAAACACAAGCAACAGAGCTTACAGAAATGGAGATCTGTGAACTGCCTGATAGATAAGTCAAAATAATATTCTTAAAGAAATTCAGTGAGTTATAAGAAACAGAGACAGACAACTAAACAAAAATTTAAAAGAAATACATAAAGTGAGAAGTTCAACAAATACATAGAAACCATATCAATCAAAAATAAATTTTGGAGCTAAAGAACACAATGACTAAATTGAAAAATTCCATAGAAAGTTTAAACAGTGGACTCAATCAAGCAGCAGTAAGAATCAATGAGCCCAATGACAAGTCATGTGGAATTACCTAGTCAGAGGAGAAAGAGGAAGAAAGAATGAAAACAAGTGGCAAAACCCTAGGGGACAAAACTGTAGGATCATCTCAATAGATGCAGAAATAATATTTTATAAAATTCAACATGTTTAGTAATAAAAACTTTCAATAAATTATGTATAGAAGAAACATACCTCAACATAATAAAGGCCATTTATGACAAGCCCACAGCTAACATCACACTGAACAGTGAAAAATTAAAAAGCTTTTCTTCCAAGATGAGGATCAGGACAGGAATGCCCACTCTCCCATTTTTGCCACTTCCATTATAGCCCTGGAAGTCCTAACAAGAGTAGCTAGATAATCAAGAGGAAGAAAATGCAATCAAATCAGAAAAGAAGAAATAAAATTTTCCATTTGCAGATGACATGATCTCATATATAAAAATACCCTAAAGACTTCAACAAAAAAATTGTTAGAACTAATAAACAAAGTCAGTAAAGTGGGAAGACACAAAATCAACATGCAGGCCTGGCATGGTGGCTCACACCTGTAATCCCAGCACTTTGGGAGGTTGAGGTGAGTGGATCATGAGGTCAGGAGATCGACCATCCTGGCCCATCTCCTGGCC
>NW_012114744.1:7327211-7421047 GCF_000951035.1 Colobus angolensis palliatus | reverse complement strand
AAAAAGAAATCAAGAAAACAATCCTATTTATAGTAGCTATAAAGAATAGAAAACTTAGGAGTAAATGAAAATAAAATACAGATTGAATATTCTTTGTCTGTAATACTTAGGACCAGAAGTGTTTTGGATTTTAGAATATTTGCATTATACTTAGCAGCTGAGCATTCAAAATCTGAAAATCTGAAATCCAAAATACTCCAGTGAGCATTTCCCTTGATTGTTACATTGGTGCTTAAAAAGTTTTGAATTTTGGAGCCTTGCAGATTTCAGCTATTCAATTTTGGATGCCTAACCTGTACTTACAAATAAATTTAACCAAGTCAGTAAAAGCTATATTCACTGAAAACTGTAAAGCAATCATGAAATAAATTAAAGAAGAGGCAACTAAATGGAAAGATACACTGTGTACATGGAGTAGAAGAATTAATATTGTTAAAAGTGATCTACAAATTTAAGACAATCACTGTCAAAATTGCAATGATATTTTTCATAGAAGTAAAAAAAAACACCCAAAATATATGAGGAACTCAACTCAGCAGAAAGAAAACAAATAACCTGATTGAAAAATAGATAAAGGAATAGGCTTTTCTCAACAAAGACAGTATCCTGCCTTAGTCCATTTATGTAGCTATAACAAAATACCATAGCATGGGTAAATTACAAACAATAGCATTTCATTTCTCACAGTTTTGGGGGCTGGGAAGTCCAAGATCAAGGTGCCAACATTTAGTGTCTGGTGAAGGCCTTCTTGCTGAGTCCTTACATGGTAAAACAGTGTGTTCTCACGTTGAGGAAACAGAAGAGTGAGAAGAGAGTGAGGCAGCTCTCTTGCCTCTCTTTTAGAAGGGCTCTAATCCATTCATGAGGGCTCCACCCTCATGACTTACCACTGAAAGGCCCCACCACTTAACACTATCACATTATGATGAAGTTTCAACATAAGAATTTTGGAGAACACATTTAGACCATAGCATATCCAAAGAAATGAATTAAGTATATCAAATAGATGTCTGTATTCCCATATTCATTGCAGAATTATTCATAGTAGCCAAGATATGGAATCAATCTGTGTTCATCTACAGATAAATGGATAAATAAAATGTATACATGTACAATGGAATATTCTTGAGCCTTAATAAAGAAGGAATTTTTATCATTTTTGACAACATTATGATAAGTAAAATAATCCAGGCATAGAGAGACAAATAGTCCATGATATCATTTATATGTGGAATTGAAAAAGCCTAACTCATAGACGCAAAGAGTAAAATGGTGGTTGCCTGGGCAGGGAGATGGGGTTGGGGGGAAGGAGGAGAAGATATTGGTCAAAGGGTACAAAGTTTCAATTAGATGAGACGAATAAATTCTGGAAATCTATTATAGTAGGGTGACTATAGTTAAAAACAATTTATTGTTATTTGAAATTTGTTGTATACTTGAAAATTGCTGAGAGTAGATCTTAAATATTCTCACTACAAAAAGTATAACTATGTCAGGTGATGAACATGTTAATTATCTTGATTGTGATAATCACTTTACAATGTATACATATATCACAACATCGTGGTCCACACCACAAACATATATAATTTTTATTTGTCCATTATACCTTAATAAAGCCAGGGAAAAAAAGAAGACGTCATGCTAATAATAATTTATAACAATAAAATGAATCATAGATATGTTAAATATTATTGAATTAGGAGCAGGAGGAAAATGCCTTCTATATGGGGAAAGGATCATATCAAGCATCAAAGTTTATACCTTGCCGTGACGTACATATATGAAAGGGTGATGAAATTTTGCACCTAGCACTGGTAAGCTGAAAACTGTAGAGAACAAACCAATGTATTTCAGACCCAAAGAATGAATCCTGAAGACCTACAGAAGTAAATGTAAGTTCTTCCTCTGGTATTTTCTACTTGACTGTGTCTGGAATCAGCTTGGTAATGTCCTCCACAGATCACTTCCCCCAGTCAATGCCTGGATGCTTATCTAAAGATCACAATTTCAGGAAAATAGTCTGTTTATTTATTTATTTATTTATTTTTTGTTTGAGACGGAGTCTGGCTCTGTCGCCCGGGCTGGAGTACAGTGGCCGGATCTCAGCTCACTGCAAGCTCCGCCTCCTGGGCTTACGCGATTCTCCTGCCTCAGCCTCCTGAGTAGCTGGGACTATAGGCGCCCGCCACGTGGTCCGGCTAGTTTTTTTGTATTTTTTTAGTAGAGATGGGGTTTCACCGTGTTAGCCAGGATGGTCTCGATCTCCTGACTTCGTGATCCGCCCGTCTCGGCCTCCCAAAGTGCTGGGATTACAGGCTTGAGCCACCGTGCCCGGCCCTGTTTATTTTTTAATAACGATTTCCTCTGCAAAAGAAAAGACTCTTACCTTAGTTGCTAGTAAAACAGTGAGAGAGTATATAACACCTTTTAAGAGGTTAAACCATGGAAAAAGTATCCCTGGACAGAAATCCCATGACATCAGAACAATGCTGGTAACTCTAACTGGGAAGATACTCATTCAAGGGCTTAGCATGAAATGAATAATTGCTGAGCCACTAAAGAAGAAAATACCAGCAACATTAACTAGCTTTTGCTTGGTTCCATTAGAAGGAGCCTAATTGGAACCCACCTTAGGCAGATACAACAGGTGTACTAAGGTCCTGGCTGCCTCACTTACACCCACAAAGAGAAAAAATGTTTCCCTCTTCCCACCATCCAGGAGCTCCCAAGGCAGGTGAACAGAACTAATGTTCACAGAGATCAGCTCTTAGAGAAAGCATTAGCAAAACCAGGGAGTCAGGGATTAGAATGACACAGACATGTCACAGGGATCCAGGCCCTAGCCATGTCCTAATGCAAGGAGGGAGGCAAGTTGCTCCAGCTTTGAGAGCTATCATCACCTATCAATACCTCCTGCTTACCATGTGACCACCATTCTTCCAATTATACATTTTACCCTGCTTCCTCTAAAGAGTTTTCACTGTAGTCCTATGGATGTTGTTCAAAAGGGATCACTTCTGTTCAAAATGCCACCAGTTCCCAAAATGTACTGATTCTACCAAAGATACACGATTTCAGGATCTGGTGGTTTTTAAATCTTCTACAAACTGTGTTTCTTCCTCAAATATATGTCGTGACTATTTCTCCACTATATCTTTGTGGCAAATGTCATAATATTTATTTAAATGGTTCTCTCTCTGCTCTCACTATAAATGGTGTTAGAAAAGACTTGAAAGGGAGATTGCTTGAATTTCTGTGTTACTCTCCACAGCTGCTCCTAGTCGTTGAGGTTTCTACCACCATTTACAAAGAGCTGTTACATTCAGATACATAATATTTAGAGGCAAATGTTTTCTAAATCCAGTTTTACCTCTACTGACAAGGAAAAGGGTGTGCAGGAGTTGGGCTGGAGACTGGCTGCTTTCCTAAACTAAAATTGTCCAAATGGCACTTCCTGATGAGTCAAGGAGAGTCTATGGGCAGGGAGCTTGCATGTCATTACCAAGGTTACTGAAGCACTCCTTGGAGCATATTTTCAGCAGCATTGATTTTATGTACAGACAGATGGGTTAGCTATTTTATTTAATTTGAGGGCTTCAAAAAGCTAGTCTCAATACAAATTCTATTCATATTTATGTGATCTCAAATTCTTGCCATAGATACCTTCTAGAGATACATATCTTCTAAATAAATAAAGATTTTTTTCTCTAAACACTAGGGTTACAAATTAGCTAGACAACACATTAGCAGGGGTTAGTTACATAATCAATAATTCATCATATCTCTTTTCAATCAGGGGAGCATAGGTATCTGACAGGTGAATAAAAAGTGGCGGTTTATTATGAGAATTAAATAAGGCATTGCCTGTAGAGTACTGGGAACTTAGAAGACGCTGAGTAAATAGTAGTACTCATCACAGTTAGAAAAAAAAAAACCAGAATAACTGATTATTAGGTTTCAAAGTCAAGCTGGAAAAGCTCTTTATGATAGTGCTTCTTAAATTCTATGCAACTTCAATGAGAACCAGACATTGCTGCCCCATATGCCTCTGCAGTCCCGGGAGCTTCTGAAAAGAAGTCCGAGGTGGTTTTTTTCCTATCATTTCTTATTGTAATGCCATTCACATGAGAATATACATGATTAATGTCAGATCAATATTGGATATGGAGAAAAGAACAAAAAAAAAATACCAGGTAAGCTGTTGGAGGCAGGAGTGGTTTATTCTGTCTGTTCTAATTACCCTGGGTAATTAGAAAAGGAAAAAAAAATTCTATATAGGCTACTGAATGAAATCTCATTTCCTATGAGAGATAAGATCCAACTTCCTCTGGAAAATCACCAAATCAAACTTGCTTCATCACTTACTGCTGCCATAAGCTCTTTAGATGAGTTGGGAAGATAGGTTCTTTTCATCTAAAGCTCTTGCCCCAGACAAATCACTCAACCTCTGCGAGTCTTGGTTTTCTCATCTATGAAATGAGCATAATGTCAACATTATCTACTTCATCAATTGTTATGAAAATCAACTGAAGTAATATATGACCTTTTATTTAAAAAACACTATGGAACAAAATGTTTCAGGTAATCTACTGGGCATTGAAGGCACAAAACATGAGTAAGGCATAGTCTCCCCCTCACACAGAGAGTCACACACATAAATAATGACTGCTCATGATAAAAAAAAAAAAATACCATAATGGAGATACAACAGAAACTCATCTGTCCATTAAGTTAGGACTGATAGAAGAGTGGCTATCAAAAAGTTCATGTAAGTAGAATGTCATATGAGTGATGTATGTGTGTGTGAATATGTGTATATATAAATATAAATATATATATATATATATATCTTTAACTTAACCCAAACAAATACACGTTTGTTGGTCAATTGTTTTTGTTCTACGTAGTTCCTTGTGCATGGATCTGCTGATTGGAGTGCTTAGTTCCATTTCTTCCATAAACCATACCTATAAGATACCATACATGCTTCCCAATAAGGATGGTATTGTTAAAGTAGAACGAGAGCTTAAAGAACCTTGGAGAACTAATTTGCAAAGACACTTATAAATCCAGTAGTTTGGAACAGACAACACAGACAGCATGTCATTTTCAGTTGGATCATAAGGGAGTTCAATAGCTTAAAGGAAAAGAGTGACTGTTGAGGTGTTGCGGAAGGTAGAAGGGCTTTTGAGGCACAGGAAACAATATATGGAAATCAGAAAGGGATGATTCTTGGAAGATATGCTTCAGGCACACTTTCCCAACACCCTTGGGAAATGTGGCCAAAGGATAGGTGCCTGAGAGAAACTGAACAGGTAGGTATGATTTTCATCACTATGTTCAATTCTTCAACAACTCTAACCTATTCGTGCTGGATCATCTAAGCTTTCTGAATATTCAGTTTATCTTTATGTCACTATGACCAAATTTCTGAACAGGTTCATTTACCATTCCTACTTCCATACATTGGAAAAAAGAGAGGTCAAGAAAAACATCAATATAGACACATTTCTAGCCTGTGGAATTGAGGCAGACTTCACCAACCTCACTGCTAGTAGACTGAGAAGATGCAAGGCCCATTTTCCTGGGGCAAGGCAAGTGTAAGTGTAAGCTTCCACCAGTCATCTTGCTGAAAAATTGTAATTGCAAAAAAGCTGTTGCACAGCACCTTATAATGTTAGAAGGCTGATTTTCATCACCATGCTTTCCCTTAGGAATCACACCTTACCTGACTAAAGTCTTACTCCTTTTTCAATATGAGCTCAAATGCCACCTCTCCACAAACGGTAATCACTGACCTCTATCTCATTGTCCCTTAGTCTGGTAACAATACTATGTTATTGACAGTGAGATAGAGGTCTTTCTATGACCTGCAATAACATATTTCTTGAACGTTACTTCATTCTATCTTGGGTATATATGTGAATCTGCAAGTGCATTGTAAGCTTCCTGGACATGGGATCTTTATTTTCTGGACTCTATTTCTCCCAACAGTGTCTTCTACAGTGGAGTCAGTAGTTTTACAGTAAGAACTATTTTGTTCAGCTGAAGAAAGAAAGGTATGAATAAGAGGTTTTGGTATCCTGGAAGATAAACAGTTGCATTTATGAAACATGCTCCTAGAAATGATGGCAAGATTTGGAGGTAAATTTGGAGGAGGTATAGTGTTCAGGCACAAAGACATAAAGAGGGCTAGAAAATAGGAACTTAGAGTAAACATCAGAGGAATTGGGATGGTTTAGCAAGGAAATGGAAAGAATTTGGCACAGTTAACAGGAGAATATTATTATGTACTATTACATACCTCAAGTGGTTAAGTAAAGAAAGATTCATAGCTGTCTTATAGCTCTACTGATGATGACGGTAACAGGAATATCATTCAGTTTATCTAACTTTCTTCCACATACTTCTTTTTCCTTTTCTTTTTTTTTTTGAGATGGAGTCTCACTCTCACTAGGCTGGAGTGCAGTGGCGTGATCTTGGCTCACTGCAACCTCTGCCTCCCGGGTTCAAGCGATTACCCTGCCACAGCCTCCTGTGTAGCTGGGACTACAGTCATGCACCACCACGCCCAGTGAATTTTTGTATTTTTAGTAGAGACGGGGTTCCACCATGTTGGTCAGGACGGTCTTGATCTCTTGACCTTGTTATCTGCCTGCCTTGGCTTCCCAAAGTGCTGGGATTACAGGCGTGAGATACCGCCCGGCCAACCATATATTTCTTGACATCAGAATCCTTTCTTCATCTACCTTGTTTCTGTGATGTTCTGTAGAAATAAAGGGAGCAATGACACTTTACAGGCCATTAGAATTTTATTAAGCTGGTATGTAAAAATGCATTTTGGTCAGTGTCTGGGCCAGTGTCCAGGAGTCTAAATTTCATCTTAAAATTAGTTGTGTTGATGATGTTGAGTCTCAAAGATCCCCTAGAGTGGCTTTATCTGCTCTATTATATTTACTAGGCCCCCATAAATATATGCTCTATACCTAAATGTGTTTAATGGCCATGATTAGACTGGGCCTAGAGCGGCAGTGCTCTATCCAGATGACAGTGCTGGGTTAGTTGAGGAAAAGAGAAAGCCAACACAGTACCACACACTTACCCAGAACACAACAATTGGATCCTGAGAACTTTCTCCGTCTATCAGAATGAAAAGCCCGGCCTATTTCTTAAAAGCTAAGGAGAGTTGGGGATGCACGTAGGCCAATCCTTAGTTTGACATTCAATCAGCCTCTATGTGTATCCGTCAAAGTAGATGTTAGTTGAAAAATCACTTAGACCATCATAACATGAAAGACATTTTTCATATTAGCATTACTTTGTATTACACAGTGATAACTGCTAACAAATGCAGTTTCACTATTATGAAGATGGGGGAATCCAGGCGTATTGTGTATGTCTCTGTGTGTGTGTGTGTGTGAGAGAGAGAGAGAGAAAGAGAGAGAGAACTGTATCTTTATTTGTTGTCAGAAGACAAAACCTCACAGCAGCAAAAGAGATAGACTGACCCCAGAGTTAGTTGAGTGCAGAGGAAAATCATTTGCATAAATACTTTACCCTAGCCTGGGGCAGATTTGCAACTCATCACTAAGGAGCTGTAGTGGGAAGGATGAGGAGAGAGAGAGGATTATTTCTTTCACTTCCGCAGTCTGTTGACCTCACTCTTCCCTTGAATAAGTGAGCCTGTGGTGGTGCCAGCATTCATGGTTTTCCACAACCTAAGTTATACAGAGAACCACAGCTATTTTCAGTAGAATCAGACCCCAGCTGAGTAGCATTCTGTCCTTTTTGCTTTTTTCCCAGAAGTGCAGAAATACAAAATGACCTGAAACTAAACATTAACAACAAATGCACTGCTTCGATTCTCTTTTTCCTCCCACAATCATATTAAGGATAACAACAATAGCAATACATTATTTCTCTCCTCATTCAAGACTCACTTAAGCAAAACATTTACAATCTGGATGATTAATTGATCATTTTGGGTTCTCTGATGGCAATTAAAGTTAACATTCTGGTAATTATTCCTTTTGAAAGGAAGTGGGGCTATCTTTTTAGATGAGAATCTCAACAACAATCAAAAACAAATAAACATACACACACACACACACACACACACACACACACCAAAAAACACCCTGGACTGATTAAATTAAAACAAAGGGAAATTAGCGTGACATTCTTTCTTGATTCAATTACAGTTTTCAAAATGATGAATGTTATCCATGAATGTTTTAAGGTTCACTTTAATGCATATTTAATCAACTTTGAATGTATCACAAATTTCCCTTTTAATTTAGCCTTTTAAAAATAGTAAAATTAAAACTGTCTTGCCCAGATTTAATGGGATATTAGTTCTCTCCTCACATATTCTGTCTGGTCTTGTGAGAGTGGCCCATTGTGCCTAAGTACAACAGTCTCTTTGCAGTGCTGAATCTTAGACACTGAAGACAGCCTCTCTTCAATGGGGTTACTACAGGGGAAAAAAGAAAATTTCAGTGCCTCATAGAAGGGACAATCTAATCCTCTTTGCTGGTACATCTGCTGTGGCAGTTTTGCTCTGCAAATCAAAAGGCACCCCATTAATTAGAGTTCCTTTTCCTTTCATTTTATTCAGCTTGTGAAATGTGACCAGTATTCACAAAAAAAAAAAAAAAAAGAAAGAAAAAAAAGTTTCGGGCCACTTTAGTCACAAATATCTACCCGAAGGGTGTGCGCTTTGATTTCTTGTCTGATTTCCGCTTACTGTTCTTCCTCTATTTTTTTTTTTTTTTTTTAAAGAAGGAGCCCTTCTCCTTTGGCAGAGTGCAATACATTGAGAGAGCTTTACAAAACAAAGCTTTCAGCTCTGAGTCAGCAACAAACTCATCTTTGTTCATGTGTTTCTATTAAGGAAAGAAGGCCAATTTTATGCAGGTTTCTATGGCTGGCTTCACAAAGGCATCTCTCTGTGTGCAGGCTCTCTGGCAGGAACAGTCGACTCTGAGATCATCATTTTCAGCAATCACCAGCTGCAATGAAGATCTGAGAAAGAAAATCATAAACTGGTTTATATAGTGATTTTCCCGAGGAAGCTGAAATATAGAGACTCACTGGTAGGCAATTAATAAAGGCAGTTCATTGGTTGTATTCACAAGAACAGCCCAAGGCTTTCTCTATATTTTCCTTTATCTATAAACACATTTTGATAGGATATTCGTGTTATTTATCTTGAGGAGGAAGCAAAGCTCATTTGCATTTCCCTGGGTTTCCCTGGAAATTCCCAGGAATTCTTGTCCTTCGTTTGATGGTGTTTTACTGTGTTTGGGATTACATTAAACTATAATCTCACAGTCTGAGTCCAGGTATTTGGCATTTGTTTGATGATACAGTTAGGGCACTATAAGATACCCATTTGGCCTATAAGGAGATGGTTTAAGACTTAGGGGATATATCAAAAACATTAAGAATAAACAAAATAGTTCCAAACTCCTGATGCAAGCACTTTGAAAAACACCAAAAACATGACCTATTTGCCATGAAGTGTAACAGAATGAAGTTTGGAGACATGGATTAGTATAGCACAATCTGTGCTAGTGTTTCTTTAAGAGTATTCCAAGATAGGTTCATTCATACTTTGATTTAAAAGAAAATTTCCATGTTTGAGTAGGAAATGCTAGTCTTAACAAAATGAAACTTATTTTAGCTGCAGGAACTCTCAGAACCCGAAATATGCTAATGTTCATAGTCATTTTCTAAAAGAGATTCCTTCTAATCCCCCTACTGCCACAGGAGCACCTGCTTGGACTAGAGCCCCAGAGATCACACTTTAGGGAAATGCTGACCAAAGCCAATGGGGGACTGGCAACTGAAGACTTCAAAAGCTCAGGCTATCATGGACTGTGATGATGTCTGCTAGAGAAACTTCAGATGTATTTGTTTCAATATGGATATATAAAATATTTATAGTTAGATGCTATCTGAGACTGGCTAGTCAGAAATCAATCACAATGTAAAATGAGAGAGCACTGTACCTTTCCTGCTGGCCCTGCCCCCAAGTGTTGACTATCTTTTTACAGGTAGAGCCTTAGGAGATCTCTGTTGGTTTATGGATACCTAGGTTTTATGATTCTCATTTCAGAGGCTTTGCAGCATAGACGAAGAGCGATGGGGGAATTTAAACGAGAAACCTGGGCTGCTTAAGTACATGGAAACCTAGCAGTTACCATGCTGCTCTTTCTTGATTCACGGCTACCAACTAGAGATGCCAGATAGTATATTTTTTCCATATGTTAAGTGTGATGTATTCTTTGTCGTTACATAAGATCTGCTAGCAAATATTTCTGTTCCTCTTTTTTATTACTTCAAAAGAGAAATATTTGTTGAGTGCCTACTATGTGCCAGGTACAGTATAAATAAGACAGAACTAGTCCCTGCTCTCCTGGAACTTACTGACTAGAGGAGAGAAGGGACTAATTTCTAGTCATACAGATGATTTATTCATTTTATAAAAGGGACTGCTGTACATTTAGAACTGAGTGAGTGTGGCAGAAATTGCTGATATTTTGAAAGATTACTTCATTAGATTCTTCCTGAAACTTGCCTAGCCCAGGAGTGTCTGTCTTCTTCGCAGGCATTAGTCTGATACTTTGCTGTTGCAAACATCTTGCATTTCTATGGTTGTGCTGTGGGATAGAAATTCATGATGGGCAAAGATGGGTCTTTGTAATTATTTGCCCGGAATTCCTGAGCAACTCTTTCTATTTTTCAGTGACTGGTGAGACACAGTTCAGATGAGATATAATCAGTGTGCCAATTGTTGCACAAAAACCAGGGTGATTTCTACTTTGGAATCCTTGGTACAAGTCTAAACTTATCTGGAGTTAGGAAATAAATCCTAAAGGCACATACCTCAGTACCTGATATACTACAGCACATAAAGGATCTTTCTGCACTCTTGAAGCAAGCTGGGGCTTGGTTTAAGGGTGTTTTTCTTATGAAAGAGGGAATTGTGGAACAATGATGGAACAAGGCAGTGAGAGGGAAGCTATGATAAAATGGTTCTAATACTCACAAAAGTTATAATACAAATTTTTTTTAAAAACAATTATAATCTAAGCTTCTTGCTTCTCAGTTGGTCCTTGGTCTTTGGTCTTTCCCTTTCTCTTTCTACCTCCAGCTCCACCCTATAATTTTAGTGATTATATGTTTGTATGGACATGCCAGACCACCACATCCTAGCTCCATTCTCATTCCTACTTGGCTCTGGGGTGTGTACATCTGAAGTGAGGCCCGCCCTTAGAGAGAGGAATCAAATGCAAGAAGAGACTGCAGCCCTCAAAGGAGCTGGACAGAGAATTCTGAGACCTTGGAGAACAAAGCCATGTTCTATAAGTGGACTTCGACTCTAGCTGTATATATTCCCTAGACCTGTAGACTTCCCATCTGATGGTGAACTGCGTGAGGGTAGGAGACTGCTAGTACAGCTGGACAGAAGCTAACACGGGGCCTGCTAAAGCATATAGTCCAAGCCTGGTTCTCAAGATGGTGCCGGCTGGCCTTGTAGGCCTGAGTAAGGATTTGCCTTTTCAATGAACAGAGATGGGAAGTCACTGAAATGTTTTGATTTGCATTTCCAGAATCTCACTCTCACTGCTGTATAAAGAGTATCCTGGAGAAGAACAAGAGTGGAAGGAGGGAGCCAAGTTCAGAGATGATTGTAGAGTTTGACAAGAGATGAACACCTTTGTGGGTTACTCTGAACATCTACTAGTTACTGATAAACAAATGTCTTCACACTCTATGTTAGTCATGTCATGGTTCCCTAGTAGGGCAGAACTAATAGGATGGAGATATGTGTGTATATATATATACACGCGCACACACACACACATATGTATGGGAGTTTATTAAGTAGTATTAACTCACATGATCACAAGGTCCCACAATAGACTGTAAGCTGAAGAGCAAGGAAGTCAGTCCAAGTTCCAAAGCTGAAGAACTTGGAGTCCAATGTTCCAGGGCAGGAAATATCCAGCATGGGAGAAAGATGCAGGCTGGGAGGATAAGCCAGTCTAGCCTTCTCTTGTTTTTCTGTCTGCTTTATATTCTGGCCATTCTGGCAGCTGATTAGATGGTGCCCACTCAGATTAAGGGCGGGTCTGCCTTTCCAAGCCCGCTGACTCAAATGTTAATCTCCTTTGGCAACACTGTCACAGACACACCCAGGAACAATACTTTGCATCCTTGAATCCAATCAAGTTGACACTCAGTACTAACCATCACAAGTCTACCCCTTGTCAGCTTGAACCCACACACATCTCCTGAGATCATACATAATCTTCAGATAAAGACAATAATAAGGTCATAATTATGCCTAACATAATACAACTATCCTTTGTACAACCAGAAGTGCACCAATCCCCAACCAAAATGCTATTACATAATATGAAGTCAATAAGTCTTATGTCACATGATAAAGGAAAAAGGAAATAAAATGAAGATATTTTCTTAGTACAAGTGCATATATGCATAAACATGTTTTTAACAAAAGTAGGAGGAAGGCCAGGTACAGTGGCTCAAGCCTGTAATCCCAGCACTTTGGGAGGCTGAGACGGGCGGATCACGAGGTCAGGAGATCGAGACCATCCTGGCTAACACGGTGAAACCCTGTCTCTACTAAAAAATACAAAAAACTAGCCGGGCGAGATGGTGGGCGCCTGTAGTCACAGCTACTTGGGAGGCTGAGGCAGGAGAACGGCATAAACCTGGGAGGCGGAGCTTGCAGTGAGCTGAGATCCGGCCACTGCACTCCAGCCCAGGTGACAGAGCAACACTCTGTCTCAAAAAAAGAAAAAAAAAAGGAGGAGGAAATATTCATGACAATTACAGTCCTCGTTTCTGCAGCTGGTCACATGGTTGTAGTTGGTATTGATGACTACCATTTTCTACTGCCCATTCTGTATTCCATTTGCCCTCAGCAAACAGCTCAGTAGGTCATGTTTTTTTTCCTCATAGAGTGACTCAAACTTTCATTCCTGAAGGGTCTGGACACCATTTCACCATTCTATCAGTCCAGCTGCTTCAGGATGATGGCGAACATACTATTGAAAGCTTTTAAGGAATCTAGAAAACAATTTCATCTGCAGAAGCAGGTCTAAGTGAGAACTAAAAGCTTCCACTTTCATATTACTTACCATCTACATTTAATGTAGCTTTATTATTCATTGTCTTCACTAACATAATTTTATTATTTCACCAGTTTTATTAATATAACTTTATTATTTTAGAAAACTCTTGCCCAGGAAGATAGTGGTTGTAAATAACTTTATCATTTGCTCTGGGACCTTCCTGGCAATTTTTTTTTTTTTAAATGAGCATTAGGCTTAACTTTTCAAGCCTTTTTGAAACCCTCTTCTAGAAAATATCTTGATTCATCCATGTCCCTGCAAAGCACGCGAACTCATTCTTTTTTATGGTCGCAAACAAACACAGGAACAGAAAACCAAACACTACATGTTCTCACTCATAAGTGGCATTGAACAGTGAGAACACATTGCCACAGGGAGGGGAACATCACATACCAGGCCCTGTCGGGGGTTGGGAGCAAGGGGAGGGAGAACATCAGGACAAACACCTAATGCATGCCGGTCTTAAAACCTAGATGATGGGTCGATGGGTGCAGCAAACCACCGTGGCACATGTATACCTATGTAAGAAACCTGCCCACTCTGCACATGTATCCCAGAACTTAAAGTAAAATTTTTTAAAAAAGAAAATATCTTGCTGTGTTCACCAGCTCTAATCTTCAAATCATGAGACATACACAATTTCAATCAAATACTTTACATTGAAGACCATCTTTAACCAGTCTCAAGATCTCATAAACCTTCCAACTTTGCTGGAACACTAAAAGACTAATAGACAATGCCAGGTAGTGTTCTTCTTTTTTCTTTTTAACCTTGTGAGGAATAAACTAAGCTTTACCTCATCGTCAGGTTCTTTTGGTGATATTTATGGTGAACTAGTGTTTGACAATCTTGGAGGCCCACCGAGAGCTTATCAAGACCTCACATTACTGCAGCCCAAGACCCTCAGTCTTAAAATACTTCACTCCTCTGAGGCCTCTTGAGATTTCATCTTGTATTGGGGCCTTGTATTTTTTTTTTTCTTTTACTTTGGCTCTCAGAATTTTTTACTTTATTTCGTTTTCTAAGAATAAAAAGTTTTTTTTTTTTTTTTTTGAAATGGAGTCTCGCTCTGTCACCTAGGCTGCAGTGCAGTGGCATGATCTCGGCTCACTGCAAGCTCCGCCTCCCGGGTTCACGCCATTCTCCTGCCTCAGCCTCCTGAGTATCTGGGACTGCAGGTGCCCGCCACCACACCAGGCTATTTTTTTTTTTGAATATTCAGTAGAGACGGGGTTTCACCATGTTAGCCAGGATGGTCTCGATCTCCTGACCTCATGATCTGCCCACCTTGGCCTCCCAAAGTGCTGGGATTACAGGTATGAGCCACTGCGCCTGGCCAAGAATAAGTCTTTTAAAGTAACACTTTCATTATCTAACCATATTTGAAAACTTCCTGTTCTTGCTGGAAATCTGCCCTATGACTAGTAATACAAAATTTGCCTCTGTATTTATCATTTTTGGTGTGTGTCTATAAATGTCAAGTGCATGGGGAAGAGGACAGGTGTAGCTCCCATACGTCTGTTCCTGAAGCAGCATTGCAGACTGAGAAATTTAAGGGGTTTATATTCATGCTGGCTTCCTTTGGATGAAATTTGCTTTAGGTGATAGGTCACTTAGTAAAACCTCATGGGAAATTTCCTTAGTCTTGTTTTGTCTGGTTCCAGAAGACATCTCTTAAATCTTTTCACCTTCTGTAAAATTTATGTCAGTCACATTTGTAATTGGAGATGTTCTGGCCCTCGGGCTGGGACCCCAAGCCACAAGGTATACAAGCAATATTTACAACCATCTATTACCACACTCCCACGGGTTCACTTCTGTCTAAACCTCTCTTTACTCCTCTCTTGGCCAGACTCCTGCTTCTTGCATTTATCTATATTATCACTCAAATTTAGGTAATTTCCCTCATAAATGGCACTGATTTCACCAAAGATAACTTAGAATTACAGAAGTCACTTTACGGATTTTTTTAAAGAAATCAAAGATAATTTTATTGAAGATATTAAATGCTAAGCAATGTAATTATACTGCATTTTAAATTCTATAACAACGATGTGAATTTGGTATTTTTATTGTTGTAAGAGCCCTTAACATGAAGTCTACCCTCTTATATTTTTAAGTGTATATAACACAGTATTGTAAATAGACATACAGACCAATGGGACAGAATAGAGCACAAAAATAAATCCACGCATATATGGTCAACTGATATTCAACAAGAGTGCCAAGAATACACAATGGAGAAAGAATAGTCTCTTTAACAAATGGTATTGAGAAGATTAGACATACACATGCAAAAGAGTGAAATTGAATCCTTATCATAAACAAAACAAAACTCAAAATGGATTAAAGATGTCAAGGAAAACTGAAACTATAAAAACTCCTAGAAGAAAGCATAGGGAAAAGTCATGACGGTATTCATGACAATGATTTCCTAGACAAGACACCAAAAGCACAGACACCAAAAGCAAAAATAAAGTGTGACTATATCAAACTAAAAACATGCACAGCAAGGAAACAATCAAAACAGTGAAAAGGCAATGTACAAAATAGGAGAAAATAGTCGCAAACTATATATCTGATAAGGGGCTAATACTCAAATTATAAAAGTGACTTCTACAACTCCTATAACTCAATAGCAAAGAAGTAAATAACCATATTAAAAAATGGGCAAAGGACTGGAATATACATTTCTTCAAAGAAGACAGACAAATGGCCAACAGAGGGGAAAAGTGAAATTTTGATATGATCAAAATTGTTCATTTAAGAGGCATCTTAGAACAAAAAAGGAAGAAATCCCAAATATCCGATTGTGTGCATTTTTGATTGGTATAAAAATTCATCCAGACGAAATTCAGATTCGCAAATTGCTTCCATAAGTGATTAACTGGCCAAGGCAAAAGAGAACTGTAAACAACTTTAAATTATCTCTGACGTATTTCCCTCTAAATCACAAGTCACAACTCAAAGTCTTGATCCAACCACATCTCTTCTTTCATCTTATGTTTCTCAATTCCTCCCTTCCTCTATTTCTCCCTCCAATCTGTTCTCTTTCCCTCTCAGTCAGTCAGAAACCATCTCGCCCAAATTCTGTTACTTCTTAAAATTAAACTGCTGTCAGAATAGGAAAATCCCTTGAGGCTGATTTTAAAACGTGGTCTCCCTTTGAAATGACAGTCATAGTCAAAGACTTTCCAAAATCCATACAGGATTGAAAAAAATTGCAGAGAAATTTAGAATTGTTGTAGGAATGTGTAATTCAGGGGTCCCAAATTTATATCAAATAGATCGTATGATAATGAGAGCATTAGATGCAAATGATTGCATGGAAAAGGCAGAATGGGAAAATCCTAAGGGTATCTCAAAACACCTCAAATTTTCTAGGAAACCAAGGGGATTTACAGGGATTTACAGATGTTAGACAAAGCCTTTGGAGGTTATCTCTAAAACTTTGCCAATGAAAATGAACAGACTCTAACCCAGTTCTGCAAGCAAGGGAAGGATGAGTTCAGAAACTTTAAGAGATGAACTCTTAAGTACTCTTAGCATTCAAGAATAGTTACTCAAACAGGTGTAATTTGAGGTCTCTCTTTACTTTTTATAAATGGCTTTAATACTGAAATAAGGGATTTGATACATAAGCAAAAACTGGAGTCAAAAATCGTCCCACTTTCATATATCCAGTATCTGAATATTTTGGAAAAAAACTCTTTGAAAAGAAATAAAATAAGGATCAAAATAAATTGATGGCATTACAAATGAAGGACTAGGTGTTTCTATTTCAGTCATTAAACCCTGCAGGAGGGAGTTTAATGACAAAGATATTTAAAAAGATAGGTAAAGTAAAACAGATAGGTACCTTCATTCTTTTTGAAAAATTATTTTTAAATTAAATTTTGTTTATTTAGTTTTATTTTGTTAGAGACAATATCTCACTCTGTATCCCAGGCTGGAGTGTAGTGGTGCAATAAGAGCTCACTGCAGCCTCCAACTCCTGGGCTCAAGTGATCCTTCCACTTCAGCCTCCTGAGTAGCTATACACTTTTTCTTACAAGGAAAAATTTCTTTACATATTAAAGGAGAGCCTTAAATTTTTTTATTGATACGGGCATACAGTGAGTGGAATAATATTCCCCCAAAGATATCCACACCTTGATTCCTGGAACTTGCAAATACGTTATCTTACATGGAAAAGAGGGACTTCACAGATTATAGGGTAAAGACCTTGAGATGCAGAGATTATCCTGGATTATCTGAGTGAGTTTGACACAATCCCATAAACTTTATTAACAGAACTTTATCTGGCTGGAAGCAGAGGAGAGATAACACAGAAAAGAAGTTCAGAGAAATCTGAAGGTTGAAGACTCAGCTTTCCTTACTGGCTTTGATGATAGAGGAACGGGGTCACAAGCCAAGAAGTACTGGTGGCTTCTGGAAGCTTGAGAATGACCTAAAGCTCACAGCCAGCAAGAAAATTGGAGCCACACTCCTACAACCATGTAGAACTGAATTCTTAATACAACCCACATGAGCTTGGAAGCAGATTTACACCCAGAGCCTCCGGAAAATAATGTAGCCCTGCCAACTGGTTGATTTTAACCTTATGAAATTGAGAGCACATAAGCAGCTGGGTTGCACTTTGCCTGGACTTCTAACAAAATTGTGAGATAATAAATGGGTGCTATTTTAAGCCTTTAAGTTTGTGGTGCTTTGTTATAGTAGCAATAGAAAGTGTATACAGGGTACTGAAGTATCAACCCTAAACCTTGCTGCTGGTATAAAGCCCTTCTGTCAGAGTCAACTAACTGCCTGATGGGTAGATATCTTTAATAACCTTCAGATGCTTCCCATGTCTCAGCTTATAGCTGTCCCTCTTGGACTTTTAACCAAGGAATATGCTTTCCTCTTTCATGACAAAACCCCTACTGACTTGATAGGGATGAATTTACTGTGCAAATGAAACTGCCAGATTAAAGGTTCTTCTGAAGATTTCTTCCTGGAAATCCCTGATAAGTTGACTATTTCCTCTGTTAGTAAAAGAGTCATAGCTAATTTGGGCATGGGTACACTTCTTTCTAATCAAGCTCAAATGGAATACATCAAGGAGATCAAAAAAAAAAAAAAAAAAAAAAACCAAGAGAGAAACAGAGAGAAAGGACTCATCATACTCTCTACCAGTTCTTATAACATCCACCTCCTCTCAGTAAAAATCTTTGTCAGTGGGGCATATAGGTCATTGAACACCTCAGGTTCATAAATAGAATAGAGGTTCTCCACTTTCCTGATGTACCAACCTCAAATGCTATTTTGTCTTTGGTGTCTCCTGAGCCTACATATTTTATAATTGTAGCCCTGTGTTTCACTTTCTTTCTTAAGATAGTCAACACTTGTTTGCTTTTTGTCCTAAGAAAATTAGCGCTACAGCTAGATTGTTATTCCCAAGAAGTTTAAGGAGGCACTTTCCAACTTTCACAAGGCCTCAGCCAGAACATGAATGACATTATTTTTTTCTGTGAGTTTACTCCTACCTTATATGTGGATGATTTTTGTTATATTTTAAAGATGAGGTGAGCTGTAAGGTGGATTTCATCTATCTACTTACTGTTTTAGCTTAAGAAGTGCAGAGGTTTCCAAAGAAGAGTTTCACTGTTGTAGAAATAATGTCTAGTCCCAGGACATGACTTACCTCAACAAGATAAATTCCTTATTCATGATAGACCACAAGCAGTTCAAAAGTTTCACAGGTCAGTAGTTAAGAAACAAATAAAACAATTCCTGAATTTGCTACTGCTAGCAATGTGTTTCCAACTCTGGAAATTGCCAAGCCTCTGTAAGATTTAACTAAGTCCTAAGTAACTGGATCTAAACATGAGCAGACTTTTCTGAGGATTAACTCCTTAATGACCTCCCACCCTGGAATATCTAATTTTCATAAACTTTTATACCTATTTATTCATGAAAGATATGGACAAGCCCCTGGTGTTCTGATTGAACTTCATAGAAAATATCAAACCAATAGTCTCTTTCCTGACACGGTGGCAAAAGCCTACCCACTGAATCTAAGGACATTTGCCACAGCTAAACTAATGGAGACTTCTACAACTTGGTTTTCACTCTTCCTTATAATTGATAGTTCACCATTCTGTATAACCTTTTCTGATCACTGAATATACACAACATTTATCAGCATATAAGCTTATATCCTATGAAATCCTTTTATTTTCTCCCTCACAAATTTCACTAATTGTTGAAATACTTCAAATCTTGCTATTCTTTTTTTACCTGAAGAAAAAAATGCAATGACTTTCTAACCTCTGCTTGTTAACTATACATGTTCTGAATAAATTTATTATGACCTCCTTTAGAAAATTTAGACTTAATCTTGTATGTTGATGGATCATATCTTAATACTATTCAAGAAAACATCAGGCAGGTTATTCTATAATGTCCCTGACAATGGCAAAATCTTCCCATATGGCAGAATTATTTGCAATCACCAGGGCTTGTGATTAGCTAAAGATAAGGAGGTTAACATAAATATTAAGAGAAGATATGTGGATATGGTTTTGGGTTGTCCACAACTTTGTAACGCTTTGAAGGCAAAGAAGTTTCTTGATTTCAGAAGGAACCCTGATTCAGAATAATTAGCATATTAAAGAACTTTTGAGTGTTCTAAGGCTTTCTAAGGAGGTAGCTATTAGGTTGGTGCAAAAGTGGTTGCGGTTTTTACCATTACTTTCAATGGCAAAAACCGCAACTACTTTTGCACCAAACTAATATATTAAAAGTAGGAACTCATTCAAAATTAGGTAACATGGAGGCTTAAGGGAATGCTCTGGGTGATCATTATGTCAGACAAGAAGGATTCTGAAGCTCTCTAACCCTTCTGAGATTAAATGTTTGGAGAGGCCCAAAGTCAAATATTGTCTGCACAGTTAGAAGTACTGGGAGATAGACGGCTATAAATTTTCTGAGGATACCTGACCTAAAGTGGAAACTTGGAAAAATTTTACAGGAAATGATCTACAACAGCAAAGATACATTGGCCACTGTACTTAATCAACATTAATGGGGCGAGTTTACTAAATTGCTGAGGATGTGTCTGGTTCAGGTTTTATCTGTCACTAGGATAATGTTAATAAAAATGTAAAGGTTGGGACATGGACAAAGACTGAAACTGCATGAGCCCTTTGTATATTTCTAAGTGGATTTTATAAAACTACCCCACTTGATCATTTAATATGTCTGGTTCATTCAGATAGTTCTCAGGATTTCTGAAACATTTTCTTGCTGGAGAGCTAGGCTCCAATCATGTCTTTAAAATTACTGAATTTTGTGTACCCAACCTGGAGAACTCCTGGGAAATCCAATCTATCTCCTCAGTAACAAAAGTACCCATTTTACTGAGACTATCATTTAACAGCTTTGCAAATCCCTGCCACTTACTCAAAAACTTTGCTGTCAACAAAGTTCCAACCTCCATGAAAGGAAGAAAGAATGAACAGAACTCTAAAACTCAAATTAGCAAAGCTCTCAGAAGCTCTCAAACTTCTAAGGCCCAAGGTATTGTCATTGAGATCAAATCCTTTTAAGATTCACTGACTCCTCTCCTATGAGTTAGTAACAGGTTGATCCATGTTTCATGAAATATCATCTGCAGTTCTGGACTCCACCTATTAAAAACAGATATGGCCAAATACAGCAGGTAATTCATGGAACATATCCAGTCTTCTTATTAACAAGTTTAACCAGCCTTTTCTCAACACTCTTCCAAGCAATCCCTGAATGACCTAAAAACTTTTGGAAAGAACCCAATTGGCTACTGTCCACTACTAGGACAGTAGTATAACTCCATGGAGTTAGTCCTTGTATGTGTGTCTCTCATAAACCTCGCCTGAATCACTGAAAGATGGCCCTTACCAGAGATCTCAAGCTGAGAATTCTTGAGATCCCTCCAGAAACAATTTTCAGAAGGAGATAACTTGCATTAAAATCTTTGGACTAAAGATGACAAAAGATAAGATATAACCAGCTTCTACTGAAGATCCACAGGCAAAGACTATGGATTATCATGCTTTATCCTGCATTATTTTGTTCTTTATTTTTCTAGATATTTTATTTCCTTGTTTGCTTTTTGCTTAAGGTTATCGTTACGTTACCAATAAGGCCCCTATTTCTAATTTTACTGTTCATATGACTAGTCACTCCAATGTATGAGTTCTACAACTGGCTACAATTTACTAGTAAGCTAAAGTACACGTTTAAAGTAACAGCTCACTTTTCATAGGGAGCCTCACGGCTTTCCTTAGTACTAAATCCTTATAATGAATCCTTTGTTTTCCCGGATAACTATATTCAACTACTAGCTAACTTTATAGATTAAAAAAAACAGTATTACAATAGGCCAGACAACAAGAAATCTAAAACTCCATACCACATTGTATTTAAAAAGGAGGTTTCCATTTCCACAGAAGCAACAAGTGGAGATCCTCTGGTGAAGATGAATGGGTTTTGAAACTGAGCTTACACAAAAATAGAATTTAAAAGCAGACTAGGGTACAGATGGCATATATTTGGAGGTTAATACTTTCAAAGATCATCCAAGTAAACACACTCCTTTTTCTTTTGCCTTAGTTCTACTTAAGGATCTCCATACTACAAACTTCACTGCCTGGTACTGGACCATTCTTGACAAGTGGTGCTAAAATACTACATCACTATTTGTCAATCTTTTGGGGCTAGATTGTCCAAGAATAGATAATTGAGTGGCTCCCAATGACTGGTATTTGATACATGTACAAAAGCCTACTGGTTTCTTCCTGTCAACTGGACAGGAATTTGTTATATTAATAATCTGATCCCTATCTTCAGGGTATTCTTGGAAACATCCAGGGTCCATTTTGACCTGTCAGTTTCCTCTTTCAGAAAAAAATCTCCATGTGCTTTAAAAAGAGGCCTGAAAAGCAGGAAAAATCCTGAATACTATGGTTCCTAGAAGAGCAGCAGAATAGAAAGTGTCACCAAGGGGAAGTGCCACTTGAGAAGTTCATGAAATTGGACTGGTGCTCATTTTGAATAGATATAATATTGGCCTCTTGAGAGTGAATGGATGCTGTTTTGGGGAAAGAGTGTTAGGCTTACATCTCTGCAGATCTCTTTGTTGCCTTTAATCTTACTAATCTTACATTTGAGAAGGGAACAAACCGTAAGTTATATAAACCTATATCTAGTACTGTGGACTCTTTGGATTGTGGATAGGCTCTATTCTTTCAAATTTGGGTACTCTGGGCAGATAAGTAAATAAACTATAATCGTAGTTCTTCTCTTGTGTTAATCTGGTTGTATTGTTAAAATGTGTGATCTCTTGCGTTTTGAATAATATTGAATAGCCACCATATCAATGAATAATCCAACAAATGATCACCCAACAAAGAGAACAGGAAAACTTAACTCTTGTGGAGGTTGGAAATAATAGTATCTGGAAACATCATACATTATCATGACAACTCAAATAGTGATGACAGTTTGGATTGATCACATTTCCAGATGCTAATGGACCATCTTGCAGCTCAGGCTGAAGAACAACCACATGGTAGGACAGTGAGAGCTGAAAACATCTACACTCATGCTGCTCATGGTCTACATAAACATAACTTTATTATGTGATTGTCTTAATTAACATGACTTTATTATTCTTAATCAAAATGAATTTACTATTCTAGAAAACTGATGCCTAAAAACATAAAATATGCAAATAACTTTCTTGTTTGTTCTAGAATGTCCTGAAAAACCCATATAAATAAACACCAAACTGTTCATCTGTTCAACAGATAGCATCAAACAACTTGTTATTTCTCTCACCTCTTTCTAATTCATGCTTTGGAATCTTCACCTTGCTGTGTCTGCCAGTACCAAGTTAAAATGATCCATAGCAATTTCAGTCAAGCTCCCGCATTGAATATCCACCTTAAATCAGACTCCAAATCCTCACCAATATCCTGATATTGTCACTTCCCTTCTGGGATGCTACTAAAACTCTCTCTTGTATATATATTTATATACACAAGTATATATTCACACAAATTTTATATATATACACACACACACACACACCCATATACACACACACACACACACACCTACACACATACACAAATTTAGTGAGCCATTATTTGACAAAAGTTTAGTTTTGAACACCAACATTTTTGACACTTGTGACCTGTGCCATCTTTAAGTTGAACAATAATTTTCTAAGTTAGGGTTTCTAGAAACCCACTTCATATCATCAACCCACTAAAAGTTAACACAGAAACACATTCAATAATCGCTTAATTGTACATTTTAAAATAACTTAAGGAATATAATTGCATTGTTTGTAACTCAAAGGAAATATGCTTGAGAGGACAGTACCCCATTCCCCATGATGTGCTTATTTCACATTGCATGCTGTGTCAAAACATCCCACTTACCTCATAAATATACACACCTAGTATGTACCCACAAGAATTAAAAATAAAATTTAAAGATTTAAAAACACATTAAAAATATAATTCCCTTATAACATCTTGTAAGAATGTTTGAAATACATAAATCCAAATAAAATATAAAAGCCGTATTGAAAATATCCCTTCTTGGGGTTTATATTTACCATTAAAGGTACTTTTTAATTTTTTATTTATTTATTTTTTTGAGATGGAGGTTTGCTCTTGTTGCCCAGGCTGGAGTGCTATGGCGAGATCTCAGCTCACTGCAACCTCTGCCTTCCGAGTTCAAGCGATTCTCCTGCCTCAGCCTCTCATGTAGCTGGGATTACAGGTTCATGCCACCACGCTTGGCTAATTTTGTATTTTTAGTAGAAACGGGATTTCTCCATGTTGGTCAGGCTGGTCTTGAACTCCCGACCTCAGGTGATCCACCTGCCTCAGCCTCCCAAAGTGCTGGGATTACAGGCGTGAGCCACCATGCCTGGCCAAGATACATTTTAAATGTCGAATTTGAATATTATGTTTATAATTAGAAAATTTGCAAAATTTTGAGGTAGAGTGGTGTCTTTTAACATTGTATGTCAAAGTTGATCTTAATAACAAATTTTAGATGCTTATCCAAACATGATGTTGCTGCCACTCATTTACCTATATTTGTGTCTTGAGAACTACAGTCATTATTTTAGTTATTCTTTTATTATCCAGCCAAGAATTGGTTTAGTATGTATCATGAGTCCTCATGGTGCTATACATTGTGGACACATATCAAGTAAGACTTGGTTTCTACCCTCAGTCAGCTTACACTCCATGAAGGAAAGCAGTTCAGTAATTAACAATGTTTAAAGTGTGATGAGTGCTAAGATGGAGCTACTTATGGGACTCTATAAAATACAGGATGAAACTAAACAGTCTGAGACATGACAAGTCTTCCCAGAGAAGATGAAATGAGAAGTGAGTTGTGAATGATTAGTAGGAATTACACAGGAGTTCAAGAATTTAGCTAGGCAGAGCTTCTCAAGGCTTAAAGTACATATGAAGCACCTAGGGATTTTGTTAAAATGCAGCTTTTCAGTCAATAAGTATGAGGTGAGGACTAAGACTCCGATTTCCAACAAACCCTTAGATGATGTCAACACTTCTGGTCTAAGAAATACTTTAAATAGCAAGACGCTGGAGGGAAGCTTCTTAAGATAATTTGCTATAAAACACCAATTCTACAAATTTCCCAGCAGCCAAATTTTAGTATTTATTCTTTTTTAAATTGGAGTATAGCTTATTTATAGTAAAGTGCACAAATCTTTAGTGCGATGAAAGACACCTCCACCACCTCCCCCAGACAGACCACACACATGCAGAGAGAGAGAGAGAGAGAGAGAGAGAGAGGGACCCCAATATATCCCCTATCCAGATCAAGATAAAGAACATTTTCAGCACACTGTATCAGTTTCCTAAGGCCCCCAACCAGTTAGTAACTCCACAAATGTAACCACTCTTTTGTCCTCTATCAAAATAGATTAGTTTGGCCTGTTTTGAACTTCATATAAATGGATTTACACAGTATACATTACTTTATGTTTGCATTTTACTCAACACATCTGTGAGATTCATCAATGTGTTCAACAGTAGCCTATACTTATTCACTTCTACGCAAAAGCAAAGTAGTATTGACTGTATATTTCATATCCTAATATATATTCCTATTTAAATATACTACAATGTTTATCCATTCTCTTCTAGCTATTGTGAATAAAGCTTCCATGACCACCCCTCTGTGTATCTTTTGGTAGACATGAGTGCTCATTTCTGCTGCAGTAGGTCAGTTGCCAAGTCACAGAGTAGGCATACACTTAGCTATGTAAACACTGACAGAATTTTCTCCAAAATGGTTGTACATTTTATATTCCCATCAGCAATGGTTAAAACTTCATTATTCCACATCTGAGCCAACAGTTGGTATTTGTTTTTCCTTTTGTTTTTAGCCAAGTTGACGGGATAAATATTATTCCATTTTGATTTTGATTTGAAGTTTTCTGATTACTATTAATATTGAGCTCCTTTTTATGTATTTATACACACCTGCATCAATGCAAACTACAAATAAAAAAAACTATAACAAAAAACTAATAATGATCAAGCAAAAGCCATCTTTAACAAAGAAACAAATTTAATAATACAGAATTAGAGAAATAGCAAGAGCAGCATGTGAATGCTGTAATTACAGGCTATGCTGATGATACACTCATAATAATATATTATTCTACTAGAAAATTTCAAGAATCTCAACTATCTGAAAGGATATGCCAGTAATAATTTTACAACATTGTCAAGCCAGGCTTCTTAACAGAATGCTGCATTAAGGCTTTTAGAAAATGTTTCTAACAGGGTAATCTTGATTTGCAAGTGGAAAATATTAATAAGCCTTAATAACTCAATAGGTCTCAAAATGGTGAAGAGATCCTCCATGTCAGTCCTTGGATCACAGTTGGAAGATGTTGATCTAAGGGTTGGCTCCCAAAAGGAAAACCACTGCAATATTTTCTCAAAGGAAAGATTTATTAATATGTTTCAATATGTATACAAATACTCCCTTTGGAAAAAATATCCCAGATTATCCAATAATAATAATATACGTGTAGAACATATTAGCTATTTGTATCCCATATACACTACTAAGAATGACACAGCTTTATATTCAAGGGGTTTATTAAAAATATGGTACAAAGAAAATTATAATAATAAGTATACTGTCAGCTATGATGCACTAGTTCTTACTATCTAACAGATCCTGAGAAGGACTTGTTCATTGAGAAATACACAAGAATGTATCTGCCAAAGTGAGTGTTATTCCCTTGAGAGGCTAGTTTTCCCAAAGTTTAGCTACGAAATTATTAACAATATATTTCCATAAGAAACTTCTTTTATGCATTAAACTGTTTTCTTAATAGAGTTGTAAGCCTTATAGCTTGTCATTTAACAAAGACAGTTGGACACTATTTTAAATTTGCTTCAAAATTGCTAAAATTGAGACAAACCGAAATTTTACTTAAAAGAAAAATAAGTTCAACAACATTTGAAATAAGCCATATCAAATTACTCAAAATTTCTCTTTTTTTAATTTATTTTTATTTTTTCATTTTTTTATTTTTGAGACGGAGTCTCGCTCTGCCGCCCAGGCTGGAGTGCAGTGGCCGGATCTCAGCTCACTGCAAGCTCCGCCTCCCGGGTTTACGCCATTCTCCTGCCTCAGCCTCCTGAGTAGCTGGGACTACAGGCTCCCGCCACATCCCCCGGCTAGTTTTTTGTATTTTTTAGTAGAGACGGGGTTTCACCGTGTTAGCCAGGATGGTCTCGATCTCCTGACCTCGTGATCCGCCCGTCTCGGCCTCCCAAAGTGCTGGGATTACAGGCTTGAGCCACCGCGCCCGGCCTACTCAAAATTTCTTAATGAGCTTCAATAGAGTTGTCTAAAGTGAATTGCAATACTTTCTTTCGGGAGCCAGAAATAGACACATGTAAGCCAAACTCCTAATTTCAGGGTCTGTCTGGGCTGTTCTAAAGCCAGATATAAATATCAAATCAAAATCTATTTTCATTATCCCCATGAGATAATCCTTGACAGCAGCCTAGCATTACTATCTGTTGCTCCCTGAAGACCCAGTATCTCCCAATGAATAGGGTGCTTAGTTATTTATAATCAGAATATAAACTTTTGATGTAACCCATTTTGTAAAATTGTTGACACTAGACTAGAAAGGCAATGTAGTTTGGGTGAAACTGGGCTATCTGACAAGGTGTCCTACAGTTCTCTAGACAGAAGACATAAGGGAATTTTGTTTTGTTTTATTTATACAGTCTGAAATATCTTTGGAAAATATTTCTTTTTGGCTTCAGCAGATGTCCAGCTGGTCATGATTGGCTCCACAGGAGCTCCGGGGAGCAGGAGGACCTTTGCAAGAACTTAGCTCCTTCAGCTTTCCTAGTCCTGTGGGTATGTAGCCCTGAATATCATGCTGATGATGGACATAGAGAATCTCAAGAAAATAAAGAAGTCAAACAAAGAGTTCAGATATTTGGATGCTAGCCTGAAAGATGCAGGCAGAAAATGAGAGAGTACAAAATGTGGACTCTATAGGTGTTACCTCAACCTCCTCTGCACAGTGAGGCCTAAGAGAGAGCAGTGGCAGTTTTACAGAGACATGTATCCAATAGCCCTGGATACCATGCTCTACATACTAAATATTGGCTTGTCAGACAAAGATGATAATCATATCAAGGATATCCAGAAAAGACCAGAAGCATAGCAAAAGAAGGCCAAGACTGGGACAGCAGAAATCATCTAAAGAGTATTATGGTACTATACATTTGTTTGTTTTAACTATACAGAAGTAAATTTACCATGCAGCTTATGAATTGAAGCTTCAGGGTGCCTCACCTGGTGAGTCCTGGGAATTCAAAGGAGTAATTGTGAGTTTGATGTGGACAGGAGAGGCCAGGATACCATTAGGAAACATTTCTCTATTGGTATTTCTGGTTAACGGCCCAAGAGATTGCCAAAGAAAAGGACCTGAATTTGTAGTACTTGGCGATTTATTTCCTCATTCTAAATAAATATCCATTTCTGTAACTGATTTCTCTCTCTGCACTTTTGCATTTCTTTGTAGAGAGTCTTCTAACATTGTGTAAGCTTCAAATGCAACAAAACTAGGATCAGCCTTTGATTCTGTGTATTGTTCACAATTTCATACAGCCAAACTCTTTCTTGAGGTTTTAAACATATACATCCTGTGAAAATATAGTCTATGAAACATCCGTAATACTTGCTTATCATATTATAGTGATTACCTTACAAAGACCCCTTTCAAAGACAAGGTCATCAATCAGAAGAGATTGTCCAACATGAGACCACCTTTTAATAGTTTTCATTGCACAAATGCTACTAATCAGTCTTTTTCCGATAAATACATAGCTATTGAGAGATGAAAAATGACCTGTTCATTACATATATTATGTGGGAGGCACTACACTAACAGGCAGAAGCTGGAGCTATCCAGGTCATTGACACCGAGCTAAGTGAAGACTTTGGGGTGGATGTGGAATTCACAGGTCCCTGGCTCTCCAGTTTATTGATGTTGGGAGACCACACCGCAAAGAAGATAAAGAAAACAACGTAAGGAAAACCACTAGATCTATACCAACAAACTATGAAAAAAAAAAGGTTCAGAAACTTACCAGAGTAATTAATTTGTAACAACATATACTGAGGAATCGTAATATTTTATTTTTATGAACATTTTTAGAACTGTAGGGATTTTTTCCCATAATAATTAGTTGGAATTTTAATCATGGAAATAGCTCAATTATGTAAAACAGATACTGTATTCTTGCTTTCAGTTTAAAATATTTCTTTCCTTTTAGAAGTTAAGAAAACTGCACTTATGTGTTTCCAGAGAACTTTATGATATAGGGTTAGAAAGTGGGTAAGGTTTCAGTCTGCCTTTGAGGATAAAACTACTGATATTTAGAAAGCTGATATTAGCATAAAGATAATTTTTAGAGTTTTAATTACAATATTACTAAACATGCAGAGTAATTTTTAATTCTTCTGAAAGCAAGCATTCCATGTCCTTATGTGCTTCATCATTTAAAAATAATGTAAAATGTATTTCCTTTGGCAGAAGGTACAGTAAGATGAAAACAAATCTCCTAACTAGGGAGCTCATTCATTCATGCACTCAGAACCTAGAAGGCAATCAATGAAATGCTTGTTAAATGAATGAATTCTTTCAAATACCAAATACTGTCTCCTAAAGGGTTCATATTTAAATTTCTTAACATTAATCAAGACTTAAAAAATGACTAGTGCCTGCCTATGAATGAGAAAATAATTTTTAAGATGAGTCTTTCAAACTATTGAGCATTTTATATTTTAGGAGGGTTTAAAAATATCTCTTTTTATTCCTAGTTGCAGGCATAGTGATAGTACCTGTCTTGTGACAATGCCCAGTAAATGTTTGTTGAATTTAGGGATAAATTGGGGCATTTTATGAGTTCCTCCTTCCATCTGAAGTTATACCTACTTTGTTTACGTTTAGGTTGACAATGTATTTGATTAATGACTTGGATTGTCATCAGTATAAAAAAAATGACCTTTGATGACTACTAAGCATGAGATCCTCAAGAAAAATTTAAAAAATAGACTACCTAAGAAGTAGAGGAAATTTTGTCATCTCAGGATGGACATAACCTATAGTCATTATATAGCCAAAGATAGAAATAATAAGCAGGCCAGTAATAAGCATGGCCAGTAAAAAGGACAGAGAAGGAATTTGAGGTTGTGATAAAAACACATGGAGGAGATGATTAAGATATATGTGGGAGGTGATGGTTTCCTTCATTTAGCTAGAGCAAGGGTATATTAAAGAGTAATGAGATATTTGCTTAGAAAATATGGAGGTTGTGGACCCCATTGATGAAGGGCCTCAGATACCAGACTCAAGAATTTACATGAGGTGTCACAGTCAAGAGAATGTGAGTCTAGGAAACTGATGTGATGAAAGCAGTGTTTAAAAGATAATCCTGGCAGGTGTGTGCAGGATAAAATGACAGACTCAGAAGCTAGAGACTTAGGATACAGCTAGGGTCTGGCCAGCCCTTTGGAGGAGTTTAGGGAGATGAAGAAAGTACAAATGCATGAGGTGGAGCAGGGTCAGCATGTAACTGATTGACTACAGGTAGATTCTGGGTGCTAGTTAAGGATTAGGGACATTCGGCTGGGTTTAAGGCTTGTTTACGTGTCAGATGACAGACTCCTAAGGGACATTCCCTCTGAAATAAATTATGGGAAAGAATGAAAAGCTAAGGCATAAGTTATAAATTTCGGGAATCACCAGTCTAAGTGTGATAGCTGAAACTGAGAGAATGGGTAAACAGAGAGAGTATATAGAAAAGGGAGAACAAAATATCAAAGAAAACTTTGGTTAGCTTCACACTATGGGTCGTACAGAGGGGAGGAGATGGGAAAGAGTGAAACTGTAGCTGAGGAAATAGGAATATTAAGTTTTAAGAAGAGAGGAAAGATTTCAAGTAAACAGTGGCCAACTGGGTCAACTGTAGTCAGGGAGACAAAAAACAAAGTTGGAAATGTGAACGCTCGGGGAGAATTCATCCATCTAGGGGAAGAAGAGGGAGAAGGAATAATTTTTGCTCTTTTTTTTCACAAACCTTTAAAAATATTTCTTCCTGAAAAATATGAGAGTGGACAGGAACATTTTGAATGCTTTCAAAAAGATTAATGCAAATCTTAATATAAGGGGATTATATAGTGATGTACAGACTTGATGCTTAAAAATATTGTGGCTGAAATCTATGCTGTGAAAAAAATAGATGATTATAATCATTAGATGCTGAAGACAAACCGTTCAATCCAACTCCCAAATGGAAGAAATAGAGGTACTTTTATGTTTTGAGGGGATGAGCCACTTTTTAAGAGAAGAGTTCTTTGCTGATTGTGGTATACTTGGTAGCTTGATACAGGAGTTGGCGGATATATTTCTGTTCTTTTGCATAGTTTTCAGAGGACTGAAAAGGGAATAGATAAAAAGAATTTAAATTCTTATTTCTTAGCTTCCTCAGACTATATAGGAAAAAGATGTAGAAGCAAGTCAAAAATTGAAGTTAGAAGAAAGTTGTGACATATTCCTGGCTCTGTAACTTTGATATTTACAAAGACGGTAAAACAAAGATAGATTTATGTATCAAAAATATGAATATATATATATTTGATGACAAACAGGGATATTTAAAGACATTTTTGCAATATATGGTAAAACAGGGGTCCCTACTAAACGGATGATTTGTAGTCCATTTTCTTACCCAAGCTTGTTGGAGTTTAAGGTTAACAAGGCTGCAAGTTATTTGTAGTTAAATGTTTGTGGTTCTGTTGTCAAATATGTACAGGATGGTTCTCAATGTTTATAGAGGTAGCCAGTTTACTAAAGTTTCATCCTGGTAGAGTCAAAGTATGGAAGAGTTCTCTTTTGTCTCCAATTGCTCTTTCAACCATATTCTGCTAAATCACTTTTTCCAGGCTTCTTAGAATTATTTTAGGTTGTTTCTGTAACTCTCCATCCACTTCAAGGTATTAAAACATGGATTCCATTCTAAATGAGAGTTCTGTTACATGCCCAATCAGCACACTTCAGGTCTTTTACTTCTTGTACTTGCCTAATCGTCTAAGGAGTTTGTACCGTGCAGGTCTGTGTATTGATTCTCTTCTTTGTTTCCGTTTTCTTTCTAATTCGGTTACTTCCCTTTCTGGGTTTACTTTTCTCCTACACTGGTACCTGGGAAGAGAAATGTGAGAAACAGCACTTGCATTCCAAGGCTGGCTCTTTCCTGGGACGCAAGTGTGAATTTTTAAGGTGTTCCACTCAGGTTCCTACTCTAGGGGACATCCCACATTCTCTTGTTATGATGTTCCTTTCATTCATGTTAGTGAGACAGCTCAAGTGTGGATATACCCTCCTGGAAATTTCCATCTGGGTAAATGGTGGGAGTACAGATTGCTCCAATAATGCTCCCTTGCTGCTATCTTTCCTCAATTCGGTTAAAAACAAAAAAACAAAAAAACAAAACAAAACACACACACACACACACAGAAGGCAGATCTCCAATCTTGTTGCCCAAGGGGAAGTTTGAGGCAGTCTCTATTTTTTACAGGTGACCCCAAATTCCAAAGAATTTTCTTCACTTGACTTGTGGTGGTGACTGACAGGATCAAATCAGTCTCTTTTCCCTTTTGCTCCTCAGGCAAGAGCTGGCAATAGCTCTCTGCCAACTGTGGCTAACTCCCTAAATCCAAAATCATCATCACCTGTTGGCTTCTCTTCGCCCTGTCCACAGCCTGTGCATTGTTCTTTTAAAACTCCCATCAACAGCCTGTTACAATGTACCAGGTGTTTCCTGCCATAACTGAGTGAAATGAATTATAAACATAATATCTACAGCTCCATACTATAAATATTTTAGGGTGAAAGTGTGATTTAAACACAGTTGTCTTATGAAGTATGCATATCCAAATACTACTAGAGAAAGAAAATCTGTGGACTAAGATAACTTGAATTAAAATACCAGCTCTGACATGCATAAACTCATCTGTAGAGTGAGCATATGCATGCTGAATTCATGGAGTTGATATGTGATTCAATGAAATATAGGTATCACCTAAACAAATATTAGCTTAAACCATATGAAACTGCCAAATGGTGATCGTTTATTTGGCTACAATAATTTTAACTTTGTGCAGCTCAGGCTAATAACATTATTTGAAAGAGACACATATAAAATGTAAGTATAAAGAAACACTGATGTTAATGAAGTAGAACAAATATACTGGGCAAACCAACCAAAATAAAGTTGCTTTATCTATATCAATATCAGACAAAATACAATGAAAACCAGAAAGGATCAACAGAGATCAAGAGAGTCCATTAATAATGATCAAATTTTCATTTCACTGGCAAGGTATCACAATTTAAAGTTTGTAAGCACCTAAATATGGTGACTTCAAAGTATAGAAAATGAATAATGAACAAACTACAAGAATATATTGACAAATCCATAATCACAATAGGGTATTTTAGTATGAATTTCTCAGTGATTAAACAATCAAAGAAAAAAATCACTAAAGAAATCTATTTAAACCTAAGTACAACAACACAATTAGCAAATAAACTAAGGGATAGATATAGGACATTGCAACCAACAGCTGCATGATGTATCTTCTTCTTCTTTTTTTTTTTTTTTTGAGATGGGGTTTTGCTCTTGTTGCCCAGGCTGGAGTGCAGTGACACAATCTCGGCTCACTGCAACCTCCGCCTCCTGGGTTCAAGTCATTCTCCTGCCTCAGCCTCCTGAGTAGCTGGGATTACAGACATGCGCCACCACCCCGGCTAATTTTGTATTTTTAGTAGAGACGGGGTTTCTCCTTGTTGGTCAGGCTGGTCCTGAATTCCCGATCTCAGGTGATCCACCCACCTTGGCCTCCCAAACTGCTGGGACTGAAGGCGTGAGCCACCGCACCCAACCTACTGCATAATGTATCTTCTATATTTAAGCACTTATGATGCAAATGGAATAAGTTTAAAAGACAGCAATAGAAATTCTCCAGTTGCTTCTCAGCCTTTTGTCCAAGATTAAGCATAGAAATTACCCAATTTAAGACACAGAGAAAGATATAAAAAATGAACACTTGACATATAAAAATGGAAACAACTTAAGAGAATATACAAGTGTAGAATATAGAATACAAAATAAATGTAGAATATATAAAAGTCATATATTTATAAATGAAAGCTCTAGAAGCATATTTATCAAGGACAAAGACTATCAATAAGTAACAAAGTTTTTAAAATTGTTCTATATTGTCAAAATTTTCTACGATTTAAGCAGATGCTCACTATTTGTTGAATGAGTTTTGTAAATAAACTACTTATTTTTCACCAAAAATACAAAATAAGTAAAAAAAAAATTCTAATAATTACATGAGAAATGATCTCTCCAAGTATACAAAAAAGATAATCTATACAATATTTATGTCAGCTTTTAATTTTAAAGAGGTTATCAGGCTTTCATATGGAATCAGAATATTTGAGGGCTGTGATGGCATTCTGCAGGTTAATATTTTAACATTAAAGTTTGAGGACCATTGAAATAGAAGGAAAGCGAAGATGGTTAAATATGGAAAAGCTAGCAATAATCTCAATGATTGACAGTTATTATAAAAAGCCAGATGATTTCCTTCCAGTTAGCCTACTGACATGGCAAGATAATGAGTCAACTGTGGATATAGAACGTATTATTTGCTGTCATATTCACAGGGTATCAGAGCTCGATTTTGTGATTTCAGAAACAGAACCCCTTAATGGGGTTCATTTTGCCATTTACAAATAATGGCTATATACTTAGTTTTAACATACATAGTTCTGAAGCTTTCATTTCAAAATGCTATTTTATTATTATTTCAAGCATATAGGACTGGACATTTGAATGATGAAACCTTTAACTGCACTCATCTTACATATATACCTGTGTATTCCTGCATATACCTATCCAAAGACTAAATGCTATAATTTGGAATATTCTTTTGAGTGGGTTGGAGGGGATGTTAATTTGAACAGGGGCTCTCAATAATAGACACTAAAATAGTTTATGCTTCCAATTTCTGAAAAAAAAGAAAGCTCAGAGATTTGATAGATGTCTATGAAGTGTTGCCAAGATTTTCTTTTACTTCATACTAAAGAAATGTAGCCAAAGTCCAAATGGGAAATAGTTCATATTTTGCCATACAGTTGTATAATTCAGGTGAATACAGTTCAGTAGACTCAAAGACAGGAGGTTGCATCACACACAATGCATTTGAGCAGAAATAGTGTAGCACTAGACTTAAGAACATTAGTTCTGGAGTCAGAGAGACCTGAATTCAAATCTTAGCTCCCGCACTTATTAGGTGTGTAATATCAGACATACTCAGTTAACCGTTCTTAGTCTCAGTTCCTTATCTGTGCAACAGAGCTTATATCATTGAGCTCAAAGAAATGCTTACTATCAAGCAGAGTGCCAGCACATCAGTAAATCATTACTAAGATCAAGAAATAATCCTATTCTAAGATCAAAAAATATTCCTAGCATAGCATATACCTATTCTCCTTTCAGCGAAATGTATACAATTATATTTGTGTCAGTGTTTCCTAAAACCTGTCTTAAAAGCTCATTTGTCAGAATTCTTCATTGGCAGAGTTCAGCATACGTTGGAAAAACTATTTTGATGAGAGTCCTAGGGTGATGCCATGATCTCCAAGGGGCGTCTCTTTTTAAAGTTTTTAATTTTTATGGATACATAACAGTTGTATATATTTATGAGGTATAATGTGTAATCATCAAATCAGAGTAATTGGGATATCCCTCAACTCATACATTTATCATTGGTGTTAGGAGCACTCTAAATCCACTCCTCTAGTTATTTTGAAATATCCAATAAATTATTGTTAACTATAGCCATCCTGTTATGCTATTAAACTTGTCTTTCCCAAGAATTGTATTCGGGTATCAGCCGCATTAACCCTCTTCTGTTAGTTTCTCTAGCCATATCGCTCCATCTTTTTTCTTTCCTAAGCCTCACCTTCACATCTCCACTCCTAGCATGTGGCTTTTCTTATAAAGTGAAATTTGGCCAAAGCAGGCAGGTCACATGAGGCCAGGAGTTCGAGACCAGCCTGGCCAACATGGTGAAACCCCATCTCTATTGAAAATACAAAAATCAGTCAGGCATGGTGGCGTGCATGTGTCATCCTAGCTACTTGGGAGCCTGAGGCAGGAGAATTATTTGAACCTGGGAGGTGAAGGTTGCAGTGATCCAAGATCGTGCCACTGCACTCCAGCCTTGGCAACAGAGTGAAACTCAAGAAAAGTAAAATTTAGTTTTCTTTTTCTCCTTTAAATTTCATTTTCATACTCATCACCAAACTTGACAAAGTTTTGTCCTTGAACATCATTCTTTTCAGAAGATCTGGAAATTTTAGAAATTTTAAATAATCTCCTGTCACATGTGGTACATAAATATCCATACTAACATGTTCATCTACACATATATAATAATATATATTCACATACTATACATATATACTCACTTGGCCTTATACACATGGGATAAGGAAGGTAAATTTAAGAGGACTTTACAGAGCAAGACAAGGCTCTGACCACCCTGATAAAGAACATGAAACCACAGCAACCCACGGGGAGAATTAGATTTCATTAGAACAACAGTCTATATAAAACTACCCTTTTTGTTTAAGTTCTTTCTTGTATACTTCAATTGTATGAAATTTGGTAGCTTACATTAAAGTTTGTTTTGTTGATTGTGAGAAAGTGAAACAAATCAATTAGGATTTTCTTCCTCACTGACAGTGACACGAGATGGCATCACCAGACAGGAACACTTCAAATATCCATGTGGTTGGTGAATTAATGAAGATGCAATGCTTACTACTATAATCAAAATGCAGCTGTTTTTCATCCACCCCATAGAGGCAAACCATGACACTTGTGACTACCAATTACTGCCAAGTGCAAAGGAACAATAAGGTTTTAATTAATGTTAACTTCTCCTAATCAGTAAGACATATTATAAATGAGGATATCAACCACATCACTTTAGGGATTTCAAATGTTTCTTTCCTCTGGTCCTCTTTGAAGGCTCTGGAAGGGCTATTCTGAGGACATGAAGCACTAAATATAAGGCCACATACATACAATGAGAGAAGGAGCCATCAAGTGTGGAGAAGATGTGGATATAGAAATTAGACTGTCACACTTCTGTACTTCATTTTTTCCTGGGATCTGTCCTGTCCAAGAATATGCAAATACCATCACTCCTTGGGAAGAACTAGTCTTACTCAAGGCTTCTGGCAAGAATATGGAATCCTAGCTCAATTTTCAAGGGCTCAGCTGATGGTAACAGGATTGTAGAGAGCTGTGGGGCTTTCCCCACTGACTATATTTTTGATACTAAGGTCTTTCCTGCTGGTGTTCCTCTGATGATACCTCTTCTACCACATTGCCTGCCAAATAGTATACTCATTGTCTCCTCAAGTGTACACCTAATCTTTACTAAAAACTAAGGGAGCCTAGGGTTGTTATTCAGACTGGTTCAGTGCCACTAACTGCTCATTATCTACCCATGTGTGTCTTAGATGTGTTCCCATTGCATTTGACGGCCCCTGAGAATCTCTCTGGGTATCCTCCAGTTCTGCTCATTATGACTTGCCTCTTCTCCATTTCAGCCTCTTACCATGAATACCCTTGTCATGACTCTGCAGCATTCTGAGACAAGGATTTGGACTTTAGTCCCTCTTTACTCAAGACCAGAGATCAGCAGAATCTACTCCATATTTAACCCTACTCCAGAGGTTTGAGTCTGGGCGAACTCTGTTCCAAACACACTGCCCATCTAACTAACCCAAATTCTCATGATATTTTCTTTATTTCACCTAGATATGCTACCGTGATCAGGATCTTCCAGACTCAAATTATTTTCATTTTTCTTTCAGCCCTCAAGTTTTGTTGTTTATTCACACTCATTCTTAGAATAATCTTCTCTCCTTTTCTTAGCCCAGACCTTGTAGAAGCAGTTTCATATTGGTATGTTAGGGATTCACATACTTTTTTCTAGGAACTAGATCTCACAATGAAAAAAAAAAAAAAAAAAGCCCATCAGCTTTCAGGTGAAGATAAAGTTAAAGCTGCAATAGAACTCTCACGTCTGTGGAAGCTTGCCTATTTAAACTGGCAACTCTTCCTGCGGTTTTTACTTGGAGGACTCTGTTTTGTCATTAGATGACCCAGTTTGAGCTGGGCTGGTAACCTCCTTGTTAACATCTCGTTTCATTTTTTTTTTTTTTTTTCTGACATTCAGGCTGCCTCTTAAATTCCTGGTTTCTCGATCACAGGCAGTAACTCATTTTTGGTTTTGTTTGTTTTTAAGAACATAGAAGATCATTTCTCACAATACGGTCCTAATGTAAGCAGTCAAGGTTGTCAGAGTGGCTTTACGGCATGTGGTTTTTCAAGGACTCATTTTCTGTCTAGCATCCCCTAAGATATACTTTCCTTCATGACCAGAGGTGTGTTACAGGCTCTTTTGTGATTCGGTTTGCAAAAATGGAAGAGAGTGAGTCGGCCTGAAAACACTAAACATGCATTCATTTTTCATGGATGGAAATTCAGTCACATGGCCACCTCTAGCTACAACAGGGACTAAGAAATTCAGTCCTTAGCAAAGAAATTATGTGAGTTGCTAAACCTCTATTATTGTGCTGTCTGGGGAAATACACTATGTTTTTCTGTCCTATTTTTGTGCCTATGAACAGGGAGATTTAGAAAATTGACCAGACTCATGTTTCATCCATTTGATAAAACTGTAATAGGCATTGGGTTTTTTCATTGTGTTCTTTCAAGAAAGAAACCCGATTGTCTCTCTTTTGATACACCAATAGCTGGTGTATCAGCTATTTATCCCTGGTGCTTAGATCCATTAATCTATGAATATAAGAATATTCAAATTCTACATTTTACTATTATTTATTATTTGGAATACATTTATAAACAGATGCCTCATCTCACCTACTATTTGGTTACTGAATGGCACAGTTTGTAAAATAAAGGTAGCATAAATTTTTTACTGTTTATCAGTTTTCAAGATAATGAATTGGTTTCTTATTAACCTCAAAGGTATGCAGTCAGTTATACCCAGACACACACACAATTATAAACTCATAATGGATTCAACCTCTTTTGGTAGCTTTTAATAATTTGTAATTTTTTGGAAGCTTAAATTATGGCATCTTTTGGATAGTGGAAGCCTCCTAAAGTTTGTTCTGAAGTTCTTTTTACATAACTAGCCAAATGTAATAGCTGTTTTGTATTGGTCCTTTTACTCCATAGCAAGATAGTTTTGTAAGATTCAGACTGACCTGGATTCAAATTCACCCTCTTAGAAAATGTAGATAATGTAACGCTTATGAATTGTAGCTCCCTCATGTGTAAGAAAATGGCGATACTCGGTAAATTTCAGGTTTTTTTAGATCATTAGCAGAAACTCAATAAATGGTAGACACTCATATTATAATTGTTGTTATTACACTCTGTACCTCTTTTGCTCAGTATCTCCAGAAACAATGTTAAATTCCTTTTTGATCTCCATCCTTTCCTCCCTTCACTACTTATTCCTCCCTGACCTCTCTCCACCTTGAGTTATAACAAACAGTTTAGGGCTCCAGTTTGAGAATTTTGTCCTCAAATACCCTGACCTGCCTGTGAGAACTCATTCACAGGAGTCTTCTGACTTGGAATACTCTGTGTCCTGTTCCTGATATAATCCTAGAAAATAACTCATATTTGGCATAATTATTAATACTACCCCTCTCACTATCAAAAATATCCTACAAATAATGTGATCACCCAACTCTGTCTAGACCTTGCTTCAGTTCTGAGCTCTATATGTCTTAATGTTTCCCTACTGAGCCTGCCACTGAATAAGCACATCTTGTTCTCTCTAGAATTCTCGCTGGTTTGTGTGAGTTGTATAAAGATCCTTGAACCATGCTGCAGAAGGTATGTGCTCTGATCCAACATCTCCCACCCACCAGCTATGGAACAATGTCTAAGGAACAATGACTTAAACCGCAATATTTGCATCTTTTAAAAATAAACTGATAGACATCTTGTCTTTTTTCTCATAGGATTGTTACAAAGCTAAAAGCTAAATATAACATATATAATTTGATAAATGATAAAACACAGTGCAAATATAAGAACATTCCAGTGGGCTATATCCTTGAGCTCTTGACTCACACAAAGAGGCAGTGCTATATACACAAAGGAAAAGCTTCATGTTAGTCAATTTGTTGTTCTATTCCTAAGACGTGCAATGAAAACTTTCAGTAAAGGCTATGCAGATACTTCTATTTACTATGTTTTGGTAGATTTTAGTAGTTTCCATCTGAGAAAAAATTTCTCCTTTAAGCCAAGGAACTATTGTTATTGGTAGAATCATGAACAATGAGCAAAAAGAATGGGATGTATGGAAAAGGGAAGGACTATAAGAAGCCACGACTTGGATAGGGTGATGCTATGGTTCCCTTTAATCTTTTGTTTAACTGAGTCAAGTCTCTGGAATATGATCAGCTGCCTGGGGTTCACACCTGATGAGAATCATTATGACAGGAACCACAGTCTCGTGCAAATGTATGTAGCTTTATATTTTTATCTCCCAGGGCTTAAATATTCTGCTACAGATCTTTTCCTTGAGCCAAATATACAACTTTTGTAGAATTATTTATGGGTTAGTGATGAGCATTGCTTTGATGAGATAAGGAAGCATTTAATAATAGTCTCATTTTGTTTTAATGCTTGGGACCATTTTATACCAGAAATAGAACTTTACTATGAAGGAGCAGTAGAATGCAAATGAATGCCTCATAATATAATGTTTTGATACATAGCGTTTTGATCTCTAGGAAATTCATCTGAGAGTGAAAAAGTTACATGGATATACTGCATAGTGGTTGAGTCTGGGCTTTTAGTGTAACCATCACCCAAATAGTGTACATTGTACCCATTAAATAATTTATCATCTTTCACCCCTTCCACCCTCCAACCCTTTTGAATCTCCAATGACTATTATTCCACACTCTACATCCATGTTCATACTTTATTTAGCTCCAACTTATAAGTGAAAATGTGGTATTCGACTTTCTGATTCTAAGTTTTCACTTAAGATAATGGCCTCTAGTTCCATGTGTGTTGCTGTGAAAGACATGATTTCATTCTTTTTTTGTGGCTGAATAGTATTCCATTGTGTGTGTGTGTGTATTTTTTATCCGTTCACCCATTGATGGATACTTAGGTTGAGCCCATATCTTCGCTATTGAAAATAGTAGCTTTAACCATTATCTAGGTTAAAAAAGTACTTGTGAACTTTTTTGGTGAAAGCATCTGAAATAGTTGAAAAGCTGGGCATGGTGCTCAAAGGAGTGGTCAGGCTTCAGGGATATGGAAGTTAACCACACAGCAGAGAGACTGGAGCTATGACAATGAATAAATACATGAAAATCAATAATTTTAACAAACTACACTGTAGATAAAACCAGTTTTGAAAATTGGTTTAATTCTTAAAGTAAGTCATATCCTTTTTATTTCAGTTCCTGCTTAACTATCATTACTTCTTATTTCTTACGTATTTTTTATTTGCAGTCCATGATTTTTAGGTTATTTTTGTCTAATTCTCTCTTAACTCTCTCCTTTCTTCACAGTGAATTTCTTTGTAATTCACTTTTGTCTCTCATCTTCTAATGTAATAAGAAATAAATTCCTAATTTTTAAGCTGTTACTCCATGATACAATCTATGAGTTATTAAAATATTTTGAATATCGGCTATGAAAATACAGAAATTTATTAATATTTTTAAATATCCTTCCCAAAATCTGCAATCTACGACTACAGTCAAATTTACTCTAAAGATATTTTGCTATTTCTAGAGAGGCAAAATCTAGCTTTTCTTCTTAGATGTAATAGATACTCAGCAAAAATTTTTTGGATATTGATTATGTTCCTGATACTAAGAATTTAAACTGAATAGAATATGTTCCTTTTCTGTAAACAGTTCTCAATATAATGGGCTTTCAAGATAGAGTTTACTTAAAATCTTTTTCTCCCTCAGAACCTTCATTTTAGGCATTGAAATTAACAGCTTATTGTATGCAAATCCATGTACTCCATAGATGTTTTCAACTAACGATACTTGTAATTTGTTGGCTGTATGGTCTATGCTGGCTTATTCTTGAAATGAATGACCATGCTTTTTCTATGTTTTAAATGGCTCGGCACATATAATCTTATATAACTTACAGCATATGAAAACGGCCAATACACAGAAATGTAAAATTCTTGAAAATTTTTCTGTTGTATCCTTTTAATCTTAGCCGTAGTACTTCTGGAGATTCTTCTTTGTGTGACATTAAATGATAAGTGGCTCTTGGATCATCTAAACTTTTTAAAAACATCATTATACTGGTGTTCAAGAAAGAGAAGGAAAACCTTGACTTTTCTGCGCTTTTGAAATCTTTACTAAAAATACCATTGGTGCGCAGAAAAACGGGTTCAATGTCAAATATACAGGCTAGAGATTTTGTCTTTGCTTGGCCTCTTATGAGTCCTGGAGGGAAAGCTGCAGTGGGGCTAGTTGTGGGCAGAATAAAGGTGGTTTCTGGAAATATGGATTCCTGCCAGAATGAGTGCTGCTTAGGTCTATACAACTAACACTTGGTCGTGTGTACCCTAAACTTCCTTTCTGCCTGAGAGTCTCTCTCCTGCAGCTTCCAGATGCAGGGACTGCTGAGTCAGGCATCTTTCCCTCAGGTGACTTCAAGAAATGTCAGGATTTAAACTATTGCACTTCATTTATAACTGTTATATTAAAAACCTAAGTTTATTTTCATTTCCCTTTTGACTTGAGTATAGCCATAAAAAATAAGCAGCATGAAAAATTATGTGGAACTATCACAGTTTGTAACTTCCATTAAAATACATAAAATTTGAGAATCACAAACTATGCTATGACATGATATTTGAGAAGAAAATGACTATTCACTGCAGGGAGCTAACCTCTGCAAGAAGACCTTGTTAGTTGCAGCAAAAGTCACTGAACTGTATCCAACTTACCAAAAAAACAAAACAACAACAACAACAAAAATCTCCATCTCTTTCTGGTCTCCTTCAAAACAACCCATTCTTGCTTGCCTGTAAAACCTGAGAATGGATCCATAAATGCTGACTAGATTATAATTGGTTTCACTTATTTTCTTAGCTTGTTATATGCTTCTCTCCCTTACTAATAGGTAAAATATTATTTCCTGGTTGTTATGAACTTGAGTTTGAATGTACTTTTATGTGAACTATACTAAGAAGTAATTTTAATTAGAAAGTGAAGCCGGGCGCGGTGGCTCAAGCCTGTAATCCCAGCACTTTGGGAGGCCGAGACGGGCGGATCACGAGGTCAGGAGATCGAGACCATCCTGGCTAACACGGTGAAACCCCGTCTCTACTAAAAATACAAAAAACTAGCCGGGCGGGGTGGCGGGCGCCTGTAGTCCCAGCTACTCAGGAGGCTGAGGCAGGAGAATGGCGTAAACCCGGGAGGCGGAGCTTGCAGTGAGCTGAGATCTGGCCACTGCACTCCAGCCTGGGCGACAGAGCAAGACTCCATCTCAAAAAAAAAAAAAAAAAAAGTGAAAGTGGTAGATTTGAGAGAGAATAGGATTTAGAGTCCAGCAACAGTTTCCAATCCTTTCTACTCCGTTTGCTGCCTGTGTGACCATAAACACATCTTTCTGAATGTCAATGGTATTATTTAAAAAATAAGAATGATAATAATTCTTCTCCTGTCCACACAGAATTAATGGATGGATCAAAGGACAATGTACATGAATGCTTTTAGTAACCACATGAAAGTTATTGTTAATAATGACTGGAAAAGAATTCTTTAAGTCTATATTTGTTCAGAATTGAAATTTAAAATGGAGCCTACATTTACGATACACTAACTATCAAGGAAATGATAAAAAAAGGAAATTAATGAATGTGATGACATAATTTCAAAGTAAAGGTTTTGGCTAGAAAAATAATATTTTAAGGACTTCATCATATAATTACTATTTATATGTAATACTACTGAATTTAAATAAGTCTCTAAATCTAAACAAACCTATTTGCATATATTTTCATTCATCAGTTTTTGGCAGAAGGAATCTAAATAAGAATGGAAGACAGCTTGGTTTAAGACATTAAAAACTTGTTCATTTGCTTGCTTGTTTGTGGTTTGTTAATTTAGCTTTTGACCATTTGGTTCATTGTTTCCTGACATTATTAAAAAGATTCAAGAAAGAGAAAAAAAGTTAAATTTTGAAATGCTGTCATTTAAACTAAAATAATGAATTAAAGGCAAATAATGTAAAAATAGTCTATTTCAGTTTTCTTGTCTGTAAAAATGATTAGTTCTTCTAAACACTCCATTAACTCAACATTTCATGATTGCGGTTCCTGAAATATTGAATGAGAACTGCCTGGAATATTCATTTAAAATATATGGGGCTCAGAGTTTTGAATCAGAATCTCTGGAGGTGGTATTAAGATTACCAGCATCTGCAATATAAACAAGTATGCCAAATGGGCCTTGGGCATATTAAAAATTGTAAATCACCACATCATCTATGAACCTGTGTATGTGTACACCCCACTTTTATTTCCATGCTCATGCAAGCTGGGAAAGCATTGATGGGAGGTTATAGGGAGCAGGAATCATTATTATTATTTAAAAAAATTTTTTTTTATTTTTTATTGTTTATTTTTTTTTTGAGACGGAGTCTGGCTCTGTCACCCAGGCTGGAGTACAATGGTGCGATCTTGGCTCACTGCAAGCTCTGCCTCCCATGTTCACGCCATTCTCCTGGGGAGCAGGCATTATTAATTCAATGTTTCTAAGACACAGATTGTATTACAGATTTGTCATTTTTAACTTGATGAATTTAAAATTAAGTCCATTGATAGTAACATGGAAGGCATGTTATACATTAATTTTTATTTTTCAAAAATATGTTAACTATTTGCATTTGAGCTCACTTGATAATGCGGCAAGCTGCACACAGATTATAACTTTCGTTAATGAAAGGATAGAAAATCCTCTATATGGCCATATTCCTCTAAGACTATCCTATGGTAGATTTTTCACTCTTCTGAGTAGACTTTATTCTCATCCTAAGTTAAATACTGGTACATCTTAGAAGCTTGACTTTACCCTCTGCTCAATACTGCTCCCTTCTCCTCACATCCATAGTGTTGATCATCAGGGCGCTCATTAGTTAATACTGTGTCCATTACTCTTCATATCAGAGTCTGCTTCTGGGAGAATCCAGCCTGTGACAGGGTCCTGCCCATGTTCTGTTCGTTCAACCCAGAGGGCCCCTTCCGGCAGTTCCTGTCCATATAGGCAACTTTGTGTATCTGTCTCTATTTGAAGGTGCTCTCTAGTTGCAGAAGCTGCTCCATTGCTATAGATCTAGATAGGAAAGCTGGAAGTGAACCCCCAACCAACGAGAATGGGAATAGTAGGAAATTGATGACCATGCATCCCAGCCTTCTCACCTCTCAGTGAAAAAACTGGGAGATACGTGTTTCAGTCTCATTCTCGGAGGTTTAACTCTAGTCGCCTGGAGTGATAACCTGTTCATTCATATGTCCTGTACTGACTACCTGCCTTTTCCTGTCTTATTCTCTCTGCTCCTGACTACTGTCTTCCTGAGATCACTTAAAATTGAATCAATTGAACCCAGTCCTTTCGAGACCTGCTTTGGGGAGTCCAAACCATTATAAAACAAGATGTTGGAATCTGTAGCCTTTGCTTCATTTCCATTTTGATTTGTACGTATTGTTACTATGTCTCTCTCAACACCCTTTTATGTTGGTAGAAGTTTAATTTGTTATAAATAATATTTTTCACTAAAAAAAGAACAGTACAGGATTGCACATGCAGATTGTTAGAATAACAATTAGGCATTCTAGGAGGGTTGTTTTAATAGTTCTATTGCATTTGGTCTCAATTCATCCCTAGAGAACATATTGAAGTTAGTGATATTTAAAGAAAATCCACTGTAGAAGTTTCCATTTAAAACTGTCAGTCAGGCACGGTGGCTCACTCCTGTAATCCCAGCACTTTGGGAGGCCCAGGTGGGTGGATCACGAGGTAAGCAGATCGATACCATCCTGGCCAACGTGGTGAAACCCCATCTCTACTAAAAATACAAAAATTAGCCGGGTGTGGGCGCGCATGCCTGTACTCCCAGCTAGACAGGAGGCTGAGGCAGGAGAATCGCTTGAACCCGGGAGGCAGAGGTTGCCGTGAGCTGAGATTGCACCACTGCACTCCAGCCTGGGTGACAGAGCGCAACTCCATCTCAAAAAAACAAACAACAACAGTAAAAACAACAAAAAAAGTCTAAACAACACTTGCACTCATTATCACAGCGGTATTCATAATAGCAAAGGCATGAAATCAGTCTAAGTGTCCCTTTACAGTAGATTGGATCAAGAAAATGTGGTACATATACACAGATACAGTTTGGCTGTGTCCCCACCAAAATCTCCTCTTGAATTCCCACACGTTGTGGGAGGGACCCGGTAGGAGGTAACTGAAACATGGGGATAGGTCTTTCCCGTGCTGTTCTTGTGATAGTGAACGTCTTGAGATCTGATGGCTTTATAAGGCAGAGTTTCCCTGCACAAGCTGTCTATTTGCCTGCCACCATCCATGTAAGAGGTGACTTGCTCCTCCTTGCCTTCTGCCATGATTGTGAAACTTCTCCAGCCACGTGGAACTGTAAGTCCAATAAACTCTTTCTTCTGTATAAATTACACAGTCTCAGTTGTGTCTTTATCAGCAGCATGAAAACAGACTAATGCATACACAATGGAATACCATGCAGCCATAAAAAAAAGAATGAAATCACATCCTTTGTAGTAACATGGATGCAGCTAGAGGTCATTACCCCGAGTGAATTAATGCAGAAACAGAAAATCAGACACCACATGTTTTCACTTATAAATGGGAGCTAAACAATGGGTGCACATGGACATAAATATAGAAGTAATAGACACAAAAGACGCCAAAAGCAGGGTAGGAGGGAAGGGGAAAAGGTTTGGTAAAACTACATACTGGGTACCATGTTCACTATTTGGGTAACGAGTTCACTAGAAGTCCAAATCCCAGAATTAAGCAATATATCCATGTAATAAATCTGCACATATACCCCTGAATCTACAATAAAAATAAATAGTAATAAAACTGTCTAAAGAAGACCTCAAGTACCAAACACACACTTCCTTTGCTGTTTGCAATAAAATGGTTCTTATGTTCCTATTGTGAATAATTTTATAACCATATTAGAAAGGGAAATATGACGTATAGAGTTACAACATTTCAAAGTTTATGTGCTATTACATTTATTTTCCTTGAATCATTTTATTTTATTTTTCCTTTCACTCTAGGAAAAGAAAAGAAAAAATGAAAATTACTTTTCCTTTTGTGCGGTCAAGCTAACAAATCTAAACAAATAGAAATATATGGCATGCCAAGAAATCTAAAATACTAGACTTTCTGTGATCTCAATTTAAATTACATCTAAAATTGTTTTAATTCTGTTGGCTATGAGAAGTATAATTTGCTAAAAAGTCATTTTATCTAATAAAAATATACATAACTATCCAATTAAAATATTCAAATCAGTTTCTTTAATCATGTGTTTATTTTAAGATGATGAAAAACTATACGTTTTAGCATTGTATGAGGTATAGTAACTGAGTTATTTATTCTAAAAGTAGTTTGGGAAAGGAGGGAGATGCCATCAATCATTTTCCCAGTATTACACGCCCTGTTTTTTGTTTGCTTGTTTGTTTGTTTGTTTTGAGACAGGGTCTCACTCTCTTGCCCAGACTGGAGTGCAGCGGCATGATCTCGACTCACTGCAACCTCCGCCTCCCAGTCTCAAGCAATTCTCCTGCTGCAGCCTCCAGAGCAGCTGGTATTACAGGTGTGCCCCACCATGCTCAGCTAATTTTTGTATTTTTAGTAGAGATAGGGTTTCACCATATTGGCCAGGATGGTCTTGAACTCCTGACCTCAAATGACCCACTCGCCTCGGCCTCCCAATGTGCTGGGATTACAGCTGTGAGCCACCATGCCAGGCCCCTGCTTTTTTTAAAAAAATAATAATCAAGTAGAAATTCACATAACATAAAATTAACCATTTTAAATGTGCATCATTCAGTGGCATTTAATACATTTACTGTTGTGCAACCGCCACCTCTATCTAGTTCTAAAACATCTCCATCTCTCCAAAAGAAAACCTGTACTTGCTAAGCAGTTTCTCTCAGCCCCAGAAACTACCAATCTGCTTTTTGCCTCTAAGGAATTACCTATTCTGAGTATTTCATATAAATTGAATCATATGCTATGTGACTTTTTTTGTCTGACTTCTTCCACATAGAATGTTTTTGATGATTCTTCATGTTGTAGCATGTATCAGTACTTTATTCCTTTTTATGGCTGAATATTATTCCATTGCACATACACACACAAGTACACACACACCACAATTTACTTATCAATTTATCTGTTGATGAATATTTGAGTTGTTTCTACATTTTGGTTTTTGTGAACAGTGTCTCTATGAACGTAAGGGTGTAAATATTTGAGTACCTGTTTTCAATTATTTTGGGTATACACATCAGAGTGGAATTGCTTGATCATGTGGTAATTTTATGTTTAACCTGAAGAACTGCCAATGTTCCACAGCAGTTGCATCATTTTACACTCCCACCAGCAATGTGTGAGGCTTTCCATTTTTCTACATCTTTCCCAACACTTATTTTATTTCCTTTTTATGGTTGTTGTACTCATCCTAATGAATGCAAAGTGGTGTCTCATTGCGGTTTTGATTTGTATTTCCCTGATGACTAACTATGTTGAACATCTTTTCTTGTGTTTTTTTGTCCTTGTGTTCTCTTGGATAAATATCTCATATATTTCCCCCGTTTGAAATTGAGTTGTTTCTCTTTCTATTGTTGAGTTGTGAAATGCATTTATGGAGTGGGAACACTAGATGTACTATTAGATATATTATTTAAAAATATTGTTTTCTATTTGATAGGTTGTCTTTTTACTTTCTTGACGATATCCTTTGATGAACAGAAGTTTTAATTTTGATGAAGCTAACTTATCTTTTTTTATCTTTTATTGCTTGTGCTTTTGGTGATATCTAAAAATATATTGTCAAATCAAAAGTTGTAAAGATTTAGCTAATATTTTCTTCTAAGTATTTTATGCTTTTAGCACTTACACTAAGTGTCCATGTACAGTGCATTGATGCATTTTGAGTTATGTTTTACATAAAGTGTGGGGTACATAGGGATCCAACTTTGTTCTTTTACATGTGGACATCCAATTGTCTCTGTATGATTTCCTGAATATTCAATCCCCATTGAATGGCCTTGGCACCCTTCTAGAAAATCAGCTAGTCATAGCTGAATGGGTTTGTCTTGGGGCTTTCAATTCTATTCCATTGCTCTATGTCTATCCTATACTAATACCACACTATTTTGATTTCTGCAGTTTTGTAGAAAGTTTTAACATTGAGAAGTACGAGCCCTCCAACTTTTTTGTTGTTGTTGTTTGTTTGTTGTGTTTTTCTGAGATGGAGTCTCAATCTGTTGCCCAGACTGGAGTGCAGTGGCACAATCTCGGCTCATTGCAACCTGTGACTCCGGGGTTCAAGCAATTCTCTTGCCTCAGTCTCCCGAGTAGCTGGGATTACAGATGTCCACCCCCACGCCCAGATAAGTTTTTGTATTTTTTTAGTAGAGACGGGTTTTTGCCATGTTGGCCAGGCTGGTCTCAAACTCCTGACCTCATGATCCACTCGCCTCGCCCTCCCAAAGTGCTGGGATTTTAGGTGTGAGTCATCACACCTGGCCCCAACTTTGTTACTCTTTTAAAATGTTTTGGCTGCTTGGGAATGTTTGTAATAAAATACAAATTTGAGAATCAACTTTTCCATTTCTGTAAAAATAGTCACTGAAATTTTGATAGGGATTACTTTGAATCTATAGATTGCTTTGGGTAGAATTATCATCTTAACAATATGAAGTTTTCCAATTCGTGAACATGGGACATCTTTTCTTTCTTTTTAGGTTTTCTTCACTTTCAGCAATGTGTTACAGTTTTTAGTATAAATTTTTATCACCTGGGTAGAAGTGTTCCTAGGTAAATGAAATTATTTTCTTAACTTCCTTTTTGGATTGTTCATTACTGATATATAGAAACACAACTGATTTTTGTATGTCAAAACACATACATATTGACGTTTTATATGTCAAGTACAAAATTTTATACTTGCAATTTTGCTGAATTTGTTTATTAGCTCCATTAGTTTTTCATGGAATCTTTGTGATTTTTACATGTCATCTAAAATCATCTGTTTATAGATCTTATTTTACTTCTTTCTTTCCAATTTGGATGTCCCGTCCTTTCCTCCCTTCCTCCCTCCTTCCCTGCTTCCCTCCTTCTTTCCTTCCTTCACTCCCATCCCTCGCACCCCTCCCATCCCTCTCTTTCTCCTGTTTTCCCTCCCTCCCTCCTTTCTTTTCTTTCCTTTTTTTCTTTCTCTTTCCACCCCCCCCTTCCTCCTTCCCTTCCTTCTTTCTTTCTCCTAACTTTTGTGCCTAGAACTCCAACAACAATGTTGAATAGCAGCACTGGAAGCAGGCATCCTTGCCTTGTTTCTGATCTCAGGAGTTCAGTCTTTAACCATTGCTTATGATGTTAACTGTGGGTCTTTAATATATATCTTTATTCTTTTTCATTTTTCATGAGTAAAAAATTGCATTCTATTCATAGCTTGTTGTGTGTTTTTACACTGAAAGGGTATTGGATTTTGTGAATTTTCTGCATCAATTTACATGGTCATGTGGTTGTTTTTTGTTTGTTTGCTTGTTTTGTTTGTTTGTTTTGTCCTATTAATGTATATTGAACCACTCTTGGATTCCTGAAATAAATCTCACTTGGTTATGGTACACAATACTTTTAATACGCTGTTGTATTAAGTTCGCTAACATTTGTTGAAGATTTTTGCATCCATATTCATGGATGTGAATTGACTTGTAGTTTTTTTTGTGGTGTCTTTAAAGGGCTTTGATACCAGGGTAATAGTCTCATAGAATGAGTTAGGAAATATTCTCTCATCTTCTGTTTTTTAGAAGTGCTTTAGAAGAATTGGTGCTAAGTCTTCTTTAAATATTTGTTACACTTCACCAATTAAAGCCCTCTGGTCCTAGACTTTTCTGTTTGGGAATTTAAATAATAATTATTATTGATTCAATAATTTTTTTATATATTTATTCTTTATTTTTTATATATCTATTCAGATTCTCTATTTCATCGTGAGTCAGTTTTGGTAATTTGTGTATTCCTAATTTTTTTTTATTCAACGAGTTTATCTATTTTGTTTGTTCATTTTATTCTCTTATAATCCTTTTTATTTATGTAGGGCTGTAGTAATGTCCCCACTTTCACTTCTGATTTTAGTTACTTGCACATCCTCTCCTTTTTCTTGCTAAGTCTAGCTAAAGGTGTGTCAATTTCATTGATTTTTCTCAAAGAACTAACTTTTGATTTGGGTTATTTTCCTTATTGTTATTCTATTCTTTATTTTATTTATCTCTGCTCTAATATTTATTATTTCTCTCCTTTAGCTACATTTGGGCTTAGTTAACACTTTTATTTTTCTAATTTCTCATAGTGTAAAGTTGTGGATTTGATATATATATATTTTTTAATTTGCAGCTAAAAGTTTTCTCCTCAGCACTGCTTTTACTGCATCCCATAAGTTTTGCCATGTTGTGTTTTTATTTTCATTTGTGGGGGAAGGTAGAAAGAAAGACTATAAATTTATCTTTGGATAGATTGAGTCTGAGCTACCTGTGAGACATTAAAGTAAAGGTGCCGATTAGGGAGATGTATTTGCACCTGGAATTCAGGAGCATGGTATAGACTACAGACACAGATTTAGAAATAATTAGCACATAAATATAAGTCATATTGGTAGGTAATAGTTAAAACCATATAAGTGAGTGTGCAACAGAAAGTATGTACAAAAGGAGAAAAGCCTGTCATGAATACCAACATTTGAAAATTGGATAGGGATGGAGAAGCCAGTAAAAGAGGTTAAAAATATGTCAGAGGACTGGGAGTGAGGGTGAGGAGCAAAGAAAAGAGAGTATTTCAAGTTTTCTTACTCTGTAAGAAAACATGCAAAGATGTTGAGATGTAGAGAAAAATTAGGAGTGAAAAGTGTCCTTTGGATTTGGTGACCTGGAATAAATGGCAATGTCAGGAGGTGCAGATAGGTAGAAAAATAGGAGACGTGAGCAGATTGGATGATATGGAGATATGGAAGTTGACTCTAATTTGAGAGGTTTAATCACAAAGAGCAAATGAAGCATAAAGTGTCAAACAACTGGTAAAAAGGGGTTGAAGGAAAGATGTTTGTTAATGGAATGACTTACAAAAGTTAGAAGTTGTTAGGAAGGAAGCAATATAAAGGTAAAGGTGAGGTGCAGGGCACAGGGAATAGTCAATATCCTATAATTCCTAAGAAAATATTAACTATTTACTGTCTTGTTGAATTGCATAATTTTTAAGCATATATATCATTTCTTCAGCTAAATTTAAGATATTTGGTGATCGATAGGTCATTTTCTTGTTTGGATTCACACAGTCTCAACTCAGATACACACACAGATATACACATATATTGTAGACACACTATAGACACACTCAGGTATATGCGCACAGTCACACATTCCACAGTAACAATTGTACATAATTGATACTCCTCACACATTTGTTTTACATTGATGAATCAAAATATTTAAAGGTTAGTGACCTAGGAAAGACATTTCTCAGTGACTCTACCAACAGCTTTCTCTTCTATCTTAACAGAAAATGATAAACCATGTTCATATCCTCTCATTAGTATTCAGCAGCAATAGAAGAATACTAAATCCTCACTGAATAATTTAGTTTGAAATGTTTACCCTTTGATGTACAAGTACAACATAACTAGAAAAATACCATGTATTGAATCCATTCTCAGAAACTAGCATTTTAGAATATTTAACACTTTAAATGCCAGATGAGACCCTACAAAATGTAGAACGAAAAGCTTCAAAGAAGGTTTCAAATTTCTGTTGATACATTTACTCTCATCTTCCCAACCCTGCTTCATGTCCATCTTTGCACGTACGATTCAAAGGCTAACCAAAGATTCCTGGGCCACTATTTGTGCTCTTTATCCTGGTCTCGAATACTGAAGGTTGAGAAGTTTCTGTGGTGTGTTAGCTGCAGCTATATAAGACCCTACAGTTGCCCAAGTCACTAAAATTCACCACTGAGTGGGCACTGATAGAGGTATTGCAATCAATGGGAAGACCAAATGGACTGAGGTTGCTACCGCCGTTGAAAAACTCTAAGGCTTGGATGAGACATTTAATTGAGCCCCATTTTCTTGTTTTTAAAAAGTGAGACTAGATTCACTTACCTAACAACTTAACTACTTTCAAGATAAAAAATAAATGGCCTGGCAGACAGTGAGCCCTCAATGAATGGTTGCATTTTACTGGAGTAAGGAACACACTTTCTTTCATCTTGTTCCCGTCTTTGCCTTTATCAGGAAAATTGCACAATTTCAGTTCCTTCTCACTCCTGGATTTCTTATTTGGGTCAATTTATGCTCAAACCTGTGATGTGCTGGAGGAAGGACCTGAACCATTTTTCTTATTCCTACATACGGTGATAAATGGGGCATATTATTGAGATTCATTGACTGTAATTATGGCAACTTTACTTGGCAGCTTATCTTTTTCTGCTCTTTTATGTCTTAGAAAGTGACATTTATTAATATTTAACTTTTATTTATGTGCCTATTTAGTGGTGTGTGCTGTACAGATAATCCAAAAATGCCCACTTTCTGGTTTTAAGAAGCTTATTCTCTAAAATAACAGACAGCTCTATTCATGCCCTTGAGGGATAAAAAGTAGAGAACAGTTGCATGCTGGCAGGGGGTGCCACTCTGTGATCCAATGTGCTTTCTATCCCTGTCCTATATATATTCTCAGTCTGATTTATGTGCACATTTAAGATTCCCACAGGTCTGTATGAAAGCGTTAGGTCAGCCCACAGTGCAGGGTGCTGGCCTGCAGGGTTCCTTCTAGGCTCCAAACACAAGGGTGGACGTCAGGTTAAGTGGTTTTTGTTTTGTTTGTTTTTCCTGCCTGTGATTCCAAAAAGACATAGCTCTATTAGGTTGTAGGTTACTGGCCTGCAGGGTTCCTTCTAGGCTCCAAACACAAGGGTGGACGTCAGGTTAAGTGGTTTTTGTTTTGTTTTGTTTTGTTTTTCCTGCCTGTGATTCCAAAAAGACATAGCTCTATTAGGTTGTAGGTTAGAAATCTTGCCACGATCCCAGAATTAGGCAGAGTCTCCACACAGCAACTAAACAGAAGGCAGAGAAGACAGAGCAAGTCAGAGTTGAGGACTCTTGGGGACTTACAAGACAAGCGTGACTCTTAACAGCTGGCTGTGGACACAGGCCAGCTGTTGCCTAGCAACATGAGACTAGCTAATAAAGAGAAGTTGGAGGCTTATTCGCCTAGACGGCAGGTAATTTTTCTAGGGGAGTTTGGAAAGTGTGTTTTTGTAACTTCTTCTTTTCTAGAGTCTAGAATTTGCTCTGCATATCAATTAGCAGAATTTAGTGAATTCTCCCTGCATGCAGAGTGATCTCTTTTGGTGGTACTGTCCCTTCAGCAATGACAGCATAGATACTATATTTAAAATTGAGGGCTCAGGAGTAAGTTGGTAAGCACTACTTAATGCAAAGTAGCAGTGGTGGCTGTACGCATTTCTGAAATAACAAGGCAGATGGAAACTAGCAGCTGTAAGGAGACAGTGGTAAATAAAATATCAGCTGAACTTCTTAAAAGAAGTATCTTTCCAGAGTGATGGCATCCTACACTTTGGAAACATTTATAATTCCTAGGTTTCATTGTCATGTGACTAAACAAACTGTCCAAAGCCAGATTAGGAGAACTGCTATAAAAAGTGCAAGTAATTCATTCCTATAACCTAGAGCACTTAAAGAGCTGTCCACAGGCAAGTGCTGGCCTGCAACATGTTACTGGTCCTCAATAGGTATAGAAATTGACAGTAATCATTTACAAGCTTTTAAAAAGCAATTTGACAGAGTAGTTTTATATCTGTTTAATATATATTTCAAAATAGGGCTTATATTTTTATGGCATTTTTATTTATTTTACCATAATTCATTTTTATTTTATTTATATAAATGTATTGGTCCACAATGTATTGGAAATTAGAAACAAAAAACTGGTCTTGGCTGGGCGCAGTGGCTCACGCCTGTAATCCCAGCACTTTGGGAGGCCGAGGCGGGCTGGTCACGAGGTCAGGAGATCGAGACCATCCTGGCTAACACGATGAAACCCCGTCTCTACTAAAAATACAAAAATTAGCCGGGGATGGTGGTGAGCGCCTATAGTCCCAGCTACTTGGGAAGCTGAGGCAGGAGAATGGCATGAACCCGGGAGGCGGAGCTTGCAGTGAGCCAAGATCGTGCCACTGCACTCCGGCCTGGGCGACAGAGCGAGACTCTTGTCTCAAAAATAAAAAAAAAATTAAAAAATAAATAAAACAAAACTGATCTTTCAACACAGATAGTAAGAGAAACACTGCTCTAGACCAAGGGTCAACAAACTTTTTTGTAAAGATCCAGCTACTAAAGATTTTATGATTTGTTCTTATAGTTTTAGTTGCAATAACTGCTTCAGCTGCTGAAGGGAAAACAGCAATACTGGGACAAATTGATATGGTTGTGTTCTAATAAAACTTTATTTACAAAAGTAAGTGGTAACGCTTGCTCTAGAACAATACTTCCCAAACCGTATTGAGAAATCAACTCACAAAGATCTTGATTCAGCATTTACGGGATTGGATCTGGGATGCTACGTTTCTGATAATCTCTTAGGTGATGCTGATGATTCTGGTTCATGGGCTCACTTTAAGTTTCAAAATTTGATAAAAGAATTGGTAAGCTGAAATTTGAAAGACAAGATCAGAACCCACTCTGCTATTTGCTTGCAGAGTAACTGAAAGCGAAGGTATTTATCTTTTAAACCTCAGTTTTCTCATCTGAAAAATGAAGATGATAATTTCTATCTCACTTAATTTCTGTTGAGTTTAAATTTTATTACACATGTGAAAATGTTTTCTAAAAAATACAAAATAATGCTAAAAGGTGTAATGTAGGAATAATATTTGTTATTACCTTTAATTTTCTTTATACTGCTTCAGTTTAAACTGTGTGAGGAAGTGTATGCAGGTTAACTTGTATCCACACACTAGAGAAGTTCATTTTTATTTGAAGTACCCTAGTCGTGAATATAAATGCTGTCTGTGTTTAGTCAGGATCTGAAGGACCTTCACTATGAGTTCACACAAAGGTGGCTATGGGAAGCAAGTCAACAAGTGCTATGTAAACATGCATTAGAGGTTTTGTTAATGCTGATATTGAAAAACAGTATTTATTGTAAAAATAAGTGCAGCTCAATGAATGGCTAAAAGACAACAGGTTTGAACAAAATAATGTAATGAAGCAACAAGTCCAGCAACCTGAAACTTCAGAGTGAGCCTTATATGTAGAACACCTTCTGGTTTTGTCCTTCACGTAACAAGCCAACTCGGTCCAACAGGAAGTTTACCCAATAAAGCAGTCAGAACAGTCTTGCATTTTTTCATTGAAGCGACTCTTTCTCTCCACGTCTTGCCAGAATTATCTTTGTCTGAAAGGACAAAGGAACCAGGACCTCACCAATCTTACAGAACAGGTTGTATGACTCTCTTTTGTGTCGACCTGCAACTAATATTTGTCTAAGGGGCAAGATAGAATATAAGACTTGCTTTCAGTTGCTTAGTACTGAGGTTGTTGGGGAGAAGATACATAGTTCCACCTGTCTCTGATTTCCCAAACCTGACAGTTGTGAATGGCCAGTTGGCTTCAGAGAGTTCACTGTATAAGTCATTATTATTTCTGTAGCATAGCGCCCTGCTAAATATTAACATTTTTCCTAAGTTTTCTTCCACTAAAGGAAGGTATGAGGAGGCCATCTTGGATTTACTGAGAGGAACTAAACTCACCCTCTTAGGACATGGGTGAGAAGGGCATCTGCTGTCTCTGAAGACAGTTGTGCTGAGAAGAGAAGGAATAGGGCAACTGATTATTTCGCCTACAACATGGACTTGCAGTGAGACCCTGTATGCCTGACAATTGCAGAAAATAGCTCTATCTAAATTAGAAAAGAAGGTGGTTCTCCATTATCTAAAATAGAAAAACTGGGAGATCTGACACAGAGGGATCTCTTGAGGAAACAGATATGAGATTCAGGGTCTTAAAAATGAAGGGTCACTGAACCAATTCTGACAGTGTTCTCAGTAGCCCTCGGATGTGGCTTTGAGAGTGAAAACAAGGAGGACATCTGCCCTGTGAGCATCAGCCCAGAAGGAGGAGCGCAGCTGAGAACTTGACCTTGTCTTGGCATTCCAAGTCTGGATTTCTGGGCCCCCTTATGACAGACACTCCAAACTTTTCCTTGTGTTTGCAGCAGGAGACAAGTCCAAGCAACCTTAACTTTGGAGACAAAGTGAGCTGTGAGTGCTAAACAAAAGTATAGATGCATTTTAAAACACCTCTGGGTACGTGAAAGCCCTTAGTACAAAATCCCTATCGAGGAAGAGGAAGGAGGGCTTCTGGGCAGAGGCACTGTTGGACTCATCAGCCTTCCTGAGTCTGGCTGGTAACCTGAGGGTGACTGTGTAGGGCTTGAAAATGAGGGCAAAGAGCTGCAAAACTGGGAGCTCAATAGAGGGGTCCTCTGGACTAACTCAGTCTAAGAGAGTAAGACCCTTCATCTAGAGTGATGCACAACATCCTGGGAGAGATTCCCATGTTGGACTGGTTCTCAAGAGTGACACCATGTGGCAGTAAGAAAAAAAAATCCTTGACCCAACGCAGTTTTCTCCCAGTTGATGTAAAAGTTGGATTGATCCCATCCCTCAACTACATCAACTGCATGACATTTGACCATTCAAAAAGGAGACATAATCCTGAAAAGGGACATTCCTGATAATAATGTAGATGGAATCTGCAGTCATTAATTAGAAAGCCATAGAGATGTGATTATACTGGAGTCCCTCTTTTGTGAAAGAGTTCGTAGGTTTATTTTAAGAATCAAATAAATGAAATAACTGATGTATTGATTCCTTAAAAAGAACAAAATAAAATAAGGGTAGTAGTCATAAAATTATCATAGGTGCTATGTATTGTGATTCTTTTCATAGGCTGGCAATTTGATGTTAGATAAATTAAGTGGTCTAGGCAAATATCCCCCTTGCCTCTTTTTGTGCTTTTTACATTTCCATATTTATGCATTAAATGATATCCCCTAAAAAGATATGCTCAATTCAGTACTTTTGATGTGACCTTATTTGGAAATAGAGCCTTGGCTGATGTAATCAATGTAAGATAAGGTCATTAGGGTGGGCTCTAATCTGATGTGACTGGTGTGCCTATGAGAAGAGACCCAAAAAGAAGCATACACAGGAAGAATGCTATATGATGATGGAAACAAAGATTGGGGTTATGCTGCCACAAGCCAAGGAATGCCTGGAGCTACAAGAAGATGGAAGATGGAAGGAAGGAACTTTCCCTAAAAGCTTTGGAGGAGCATAGTCCCACCAACAACTTGATTTCTGTCTTCTAGCCTCCAAAACTGTGAGAGAATAAATTTTGGTTGCTTTGAACCACCCATTTTACGATATTTTGTTAAGGAATCCCTAGAAAACTAATACAAGTACTAATTAATTTTAAAATGGAGAATGTTCCTCTCACTCTGAGAGAATGATGTCAGGAAAACACAGATAAGGTACTGATAAATGTAAAAATAGGATGACTTTTATATGTGGCTTAAAGTTGAGACATGAGCTTCATTAGAGCTCGAATCTTTTTGTGGAAGGGGTGTAGACTTCCAGCCTAAAGGATCCCAACAATTGGGATACTTTTCAGGCCTCTGAGGGAAAACGGTGGGATATGGTTCAAGTTCTGCCTTCCTCAAGACATTCTACTCTTCTTCCTATTCCCTCCATTTCCCCATTTTTCCTCTTCGCTTTCTTCATCCTTTACCCAGTAACCTCTAAAACAGTTTCCCCTTCTTTCCAGTATCTTTAATATAGTTCTGAATTGAGAATTTTAGTTTACAAAGCTCGCTAGTTGAAAGATAGCCAACAGTTTCCTAGAAAGCTGTTCCGGGGACCTTTTGCCCTTGGGAACTGGCATTTCCCCTGAAGTATAAGCAAATGGAAAATCACCAAAATCAGAGTAATACCCTGGAACTTCATCTAATAAGCTCAATTCCTTGTTGTTTCTCAACATTAGTGGATGGGTATACTAGGTAATTGATTTATTTTCCCGAGATAGCACTTAGTTTTGAGCCTGAGCATATTTAAAGAAAAGGGATTGAGGTGGGGGGATCACGAGGTCAGGAGATGGAGACCATCCTGGCCCGGGAGGCGGAGCTTGCAGTGAGCCAAGATCGCGCCACTGCTTTCTCGTCTGGGCGACAGAAAAAAAAAAAAAAAAAAAGCAAGGAAAAAAAAAAAAAGCAAGAAAGGCGATTGAATAACAGCTAAGTCAGCGCCAGCTTCTGCTTCGGTGATAGGTGATTTGGGACTTGTCTATGAAGGGAACATGGAGCCTCCTGAAAAGAAAAATGAACTTCACCCACCCGCCTTCAACACAGATATATGCATACCCCTCATAAAGCTGCTACTTGGATGTGAGAGGGAGAGGAAAACTGACGCAAGTTCTAAGGCCTGAAATGGAAACACTAGCAAGGGACTCTTTTGGGTTAGTTTCCCAGCAACACAAAGCCAGTGTACTTTTAACATTTTGCTGTCATTCCTTGAAAATAATGACACCTGAAAGAATCTGAACAATAAGAAAAAAGAGAGGAGAAAGAACTTATGAATGGCTAACATTCTATCCAATTCCAGTATATTAACAACAAAAATAAATGATGATAATGACTGTTTGCTCCCTAATCCATGCCTCTTCAGTGATTAATTAGAACAGAATTAGACTCTGCAATGAAAATTGTAAAATGAGCAAATTGTTATTTGGGGCCCTGGGGTTATGAACTAATCTAAACTAATTCATTCATTCATGACTGTGAGATATCAAACGTAATGTAACCTTAGGAGTGAAGAGGACTCTATATTTCCTCTTTCATACTTTCACAACCAGGAGAAATGTTAAATTAAGACGAATGTCAGAACAAACCTGCCATAATGCAAATATTTATGAACAAGCATATTGCAAAACATTAACTGTTTTTTCCGCTCCAGAAAAGTTCCAGTTCTCTGTGTTTTCATGCACAGCCAAGCATTTTGCATGAAACGTTCATTTAAGATAGATGTGATGCTATTCTTATAGCAGGATTCAGTTAACCTTTTAATCAGAATTCAGGTCCAGGATGTTTGAATGAGATCCATAGTATCTTTAGGTGATGGTATCCAGCACTAAATTAAAACCCTTAATCCCAGGGATTCATATAGCTTAAGCCAGGGTGAAGATGCTTGTAGACTCTTTCTAGCCATATTCATAGCTCTTAGACACCATTTTACCAATTAAAATTATTTTTAACATCTTTTGTACAATTACAATCCCCTCTAGGAAGACTTAGGTATGGGAGTGTTGCAACTTTTGTAGAAGCTGCCTCTGAAATCTAATTTGAGTTTTTCAGATCTTAACGAACCCTCCTTGAAGCATATATATCTGATTAGCACTTAAAACATTTGCTAACTTACCCTCCATCCCCCTGATGTACATAAAGTTAACTTACATACATATAAATCATGTTGTTTGCTGGGCACGGTGGCTCCCGCCTGTAATCCCACCACTTTGGGAGGCCGAGGCGGGTGGATCACAAGGTCAGGAGATTGAGACCATCCTGGCTAACACGGTGAAACCCCGTCTCTACTGAAAATACAAACAATGAGCTGGGTGTGGTGGTGAGCACCTGTAGTCCCAGCTACTTGGGAGGTTGAGGCAGGAGAACTGCGTGAACCTGGGAGGCAGAACTTGCAGTGAGCCGAGATTGTGTCATTGCACTCCAGCCTGGGTGACAGAGCGAGACTCTCTCTCAAAAAAAAAAAAAATGTTACGTTACATTAAATGTTGATCATTAAAAATCTATCCTCTTTTTTCTGTCAAGATGCTGATTATCCTCTGAGTTATTAAAATCTGCTCTCAAATCCTTACACACAAAAATAACAATAGATTTCAATATTTTCATGGAGGAGGAGATAGAAATAAAAACCTCTGAAAATTTTAAAACATTATTTTAAATAGGGGACCGATCCTAATAGGTCAGCTTCTTTAAGTCACTTACCCCCTCCCCTGCGGACAGAGTTTGGTCAATTAACCTGGTATTGTACGCACTATCCCGTTAGCCAGATCAGGAAAAGAAACACATATCACTTCAACACATACCTTTTTACATTTGGTACCGATGTTTGAAAAATAAGGTAAGTGATGGATCTAAGAAATGACCATTACTATATCTTACCAAGTAATATTTGCTTAGTTGAACTCATTGAGACCAGAGACTGGTTATTAGCCTAAGAGGCAGAATTTGAATTTGCCAGTGTTCTGGAATTGGTTATGTTTGAGGTTACTAACTTATGCTAATTATACAACCAAGTGACTGACAAAAAGACCAGAAAAGTAACTAATTCACCATGAAAAACACAATTGCCAAATGAACCTAACACTAGCATTAATTTGACACATCTGCTTTCTCCCTGTAGGCAAACTACTAAGAAAATCAAATGATCAAGGTACCAATTAAACAAGGAATCATAAAAGAGATAGCTTGTCTATATGAAATAAACGTTTATGCCATTGAGCTCTGCCAGACTGATGGGTCTCCATTATAGGGGTAGTTGAGTTGACAGGTGCCCACACTACCCACCGCCATAGAACTTAGAGGGGCACTGACAACCACTATCTCTGGAAATCTTTTTCCATGTTTCCACGGCTAAAGTCACTCTTCCTAAAAACAAATCGCTTCTTTAAAGATGTAAACATTTTCACTCTGGTTAAGATTAAGCCTCATGGTTCTTGGAGTTTGGTAACTTTGCATTTCTGCTTTATATTGATTTTATGGATCAATTCACATAGTAACTTTATTTCTGACAGAATGAATTACTGTAGGCACTTTTTGTGGCCCCATGTACTACTTATAGCTAGTGATTATTGTTTAAGTCCACACAAAAGAAAAGCACAAATGTGGTATTAGAAACGAAATTTTAGGAGAATAGTTTTAGAATGGTGCCTTGTATGGGAATCAATAAATATCTGTTGAATTTATAAGGGAGTGAATGCTGCTCATACTAGTTCTGAAAAGAACTTAAAAAGAACTTTTCTTTCATGGTGAAAGACAGGCAGGGGTAACTTCATATAGCCAAGATAACCTGGCATTGCCATCACTGACTCAGAGCCCATGTAATTGGTCCATACTTGCTGTTGTGACTCAGTTTTTTTGCTGTCAGAGCAGAAGGATCACATCCAACTACCTTATATAAATTGACCAGAGAATCATGGGGAAGGATCTGAGAAACCCAAAACAATATGAAACATTTCCAACAGTCTCAGTTCTGTCCCGCAGGAAGAAATTCTTCCTCTCTTCTTGCTTTCCAGTGTTTCAGCACAAAGCTTCTCCTTTTGTTCCCTCTCAACAGGAGAAGATAGAAAGCAATATGGTGTTAATGAATGAGAGACATCATGACAAGAGATAAAAGAGTAAGAAAATTTAGTGAAGAGAGCTTTGAAAATTAATTAGAAAAGAAGGGTAAATAGTTTTGTTAAATCCCAGAGCTGTAAGTAACCTACTTTTGAAGATGATGCGTGAATTTTTTAAAAACCTTTGCTAAATCAGTTTTATTCTACCGGGCTCTGATTATTTGCTTATCCTTTGATATATGATATTCTCTGTAGAGGCTTCAGCCCACTTGAAAACTTTACTATATTTTCAAAATGCTATGTTCTTCTTCACTTTGCTTTGTTTTAAGAAAGAACCCTGGTATAAAAGGAACAAATCTTTTTTTATTGTTTCTTTTTTCTTTTTTCTTTTTTTTTTTTTTTAACCCTGGTTCACTTTAATAGTGCTCTTTCATCTTCATCAAGATTATGCTTACCCAAGATAAAAGTCATTTTTTGGTAATAAAATTAGTTCTTTTGAGGTTAGCTGTGGTTACCTTGAGTTACACATCAATAACAAAATTATTAATCCCATCGAAAAGGAGGCAAATGACATGAATAGACATTTCTCAAAAGATATACAAATGGCCAACAAACATAAGAAAAAATGCTCAACATCACTAATCATCAGGGAAATGCAAACTGAAACCACAATGAGATACCACCTTACTCCTGCAGGGATGACCGTTATTAAAAAGTCAAAAAGCAGTAGATGTTGGCATGGGTGTGGTGAAAAGGTGCACTCATACACTGCTGGTGGGAATGTAAATTAGTACAACTTCTATGGAAAACAGTATGGAAATTCCTTAAAGAACTAAAAGTAGATCTACCATTTGATATATCAACCCCACTATTAAGTATCTACTTAAAGGAAAAGGAATCATTATATGAAAAAGATAAATGCACATGTGTACTTATTGCAGCACAATTCACAATTGCAAAGATATGGAATTAACCTAAGTACCCAGGGAATACTACTCAGCCATAAAAAGGAACAAAACAATGTCCTTTGCAGCAACTTGGATGAAGCCAGGGGTCATTATTCTAAATGAAGTAACTCAGGAATGGAAAACCAAATTCTGTATGCTCTCATTTATAAGTGAAAGCTAAGCTAGGAGTAGGCTGTGCTAACAAATGGAGGCTTCTTGACACATAGCTGAAGGCCCTGAAACATCAGGTATTTGTGGGTCTTGGTCCGTATATCCATAGACATCAGCAGCAGAAGGTTGGCTTTAAAGAAATAATTAGGGCCAATAGAGCCTTGGCAGACATGGGCGGCCTTGACGGGAACCATTAGCAGGAAAATAATAGGTGCTGCAGGGACACCAAGAGAACTGGTTGGTGAACATGTGAAATCCGGACATACAAAATCAATTTAAGGGGAAAGCTGGTATGCCCTTGGAAGTGGTGGTGACAGAGCCAGAGATCTTCTCTTCTTAGCTGTTTTTGTGACATCATTTTTAACACTAGTCTGGGACAACTTAGGGGAAATTATCTACTCATTTCGTATTTGGTATATATATTGAGAAGTCATGTTTTAACTTTCTTTTTAAAGGTAAATTTGCTATATTTCCATTTTAAAAACCTAAAGTCAATTAATTTTTAAACAATATGGATTCTGGTTCATTAATCCCCAGTCAGTGGTTTTAAATGGAAAAAACAGCTTCTCTGTTTCTCTTTAGAATGAAATAATATGATGTTTCTTTATTATAGTTATATGATTATTTTTTATATCAGAGATAATACTCAACTGAACAAGTCTCCCCATCATGAGTAAAAAGGCATATGGAGTATTAAAATAGACTTTGAAGACTCAGAGGTAAGGGGAGTTGGAGAGAGATCATATGAAAAAAAGATTATTTATAGTTTGCAAATGGCCACCACTAGAAAAATTTAAATTGTGGTGAATTAACTTATCTTTACCTTCTTACCATACATTTTGATATTTAAATATTGATTTATATGTTAAGAAAATCATGCCAGACTTGCTTGGCTTTTCAAAAACAAATAGTAGTTGCAAATTATTTTCTTTTTATTATGACTTAAAATTATGCTTTATAATTTTTTTTTGTAATCTGTGCCACCTAAAAAATAAATTCAAAAATAAATTACTATATGTTTTTCAATCCTAAGACACTGGAAAGGGGAAAATATTACCCCATTTTATGAATATACTGATTGTAAAACACATCTCAGTTTTAGAACATTAAATGCATAAAAATGAGCATTTTGAAGTCAGCAATACCATGTAGTTTTTCTTCCTGCCAGAAATCAAGTCTGATTATGTGGCCCTCCTTGCTATACAAGTATTTCCACATTTTTTCCATTTAAATGTCTAGAATGGACACACAGAATTTCAGCTGGTTTCTAAATATGACTAAATGAAAGACTTGATTTCTTTACCATAAAGAAATGGCAGTTCTTCAAATGACTCTTATCAAAGTCATGTTGGTTTCTTGTCTGCACATGTACAGGTTACACTGCCTCTTGGTTGAGCATTTCAGCGTTGGTATTTTACTACCACTCCATCATTTGGCTCTGGTATATTTTCTGTTATCTGTCATTTCATACAGAGGCATGTCACAGCCCAGACATAACTCCAGAATGGAACAAAGGTATTATCTTCGGCTCAATATTATTATCATGTTGGTCTAAAGTCTAGCTTATTCTCTTCCATGCCATTCATTTTAGGTAGTGATCAGAGTAATGTTTTGCCATTATCTTAGTCCAGTGTTTTTCAAAGTGTGGGTTAAGGGTAACTTGTACCAGAATCCCTTAGGTACTGGTAGAAATAGTGATTACTGGACCCCAACGTCAACTTCCTGTTTTCAAATATCAAAGGCTAGGCTCTAAAATACATGTTTAACAAGCTCTCCAGGAGATTCCTATGTACACTGAGGTTGGAGAACTCTGTATAGTGCACCATGGACTCAAGAGGAGGACTGTCTGGGTGTGAATTTTCTTTAAGAGCAGGTGACCTCAGGCAAATTGACTGAACTATTTGTGTTTCAATTTCTTCCTCTGGAAAATAGGATATTACTGCCTTCCTTATAGGGATGTTTTCAGGATTAAATGAGTGAATATTTGCACAGTACTTAGAACAGTGTTTGGCATATAATAAACACCATAAATATATGTATTTCTGAATCTATAAAGACCTCGTAAAAATAAAAGATCTTCATTTAACAAATATTCAGTGAACATCCACGGTGCTGGGCATGGGTCTTAGCCTGTGAATGCTTGCATTCTAGTGGAGGGGTAGCATCCCAAGTGTGTATGTACTCAGACTTTTAACAAAGATCACCTGATTAATTCTCACAGCACTAGGAGGTAGGTAATATTGTCCTTCTCCTTTTACAGAGGAGTGAAGAAAACTACAAAGAGATTAAGGAACTTGGCCAAGTTTGGACAGCTACTCAGTGACAGAGCTGGTAATGAACATGGACAGCCAGGCTTCACCATGTTCCCATTTAACATTGCTATCCTGAAGGGTATATTCTGTTCAAAGAAATGCTCAGGTGACCAAGGTTATGTCGACTTGTAGTCAAATGAGAACCTATCTGGAGGTCAGAAAAGAACTGGAATACAAAAGATTCAAACTTAGTCAGTGGGTACAGTCTTCTGCTGAACTTCTCAGAAGATGCCGGGGTGGGGAGAAAGGTTATTATACTTTAAGGGTTTGGCATAATGCTTTCGTATTTACAATGAGTTAAGAGGCTCAAAAATTGTACTTTAAACAGATACAAGTTTAATTCGATGTTAAATCTTATTTAAACTCTAGTACCTGAAAAATCAGACATTCTAATGGTGCCAAATAGCTAGGTTAAAGTCCTGTAGTCCATAGTCAGTGTCCCCTGGTAGTCGAGGTGATCAGCAGGCTTTTGGAGTTGGGCTTTATTTCCTTTTCTTTTCTATTGAAAGAAGAAAGTCATTTAAGGTGTGGTATCTATGAATAGTATCTTGTATTTGTATGAAACCTCGCTCTAAGGTGTTGAAATACTTGATTCATGCCCATTCCCTTTCAGTTTTGGATGTGTGGTTAGAGGTGATGATTAACAATCAAGACTAGAAATAAATCAAGTATCAATCCCATGATTCTACTTGTTCAAAAGGGTTTTTCAATTATAGGCAAGAAGAGATCATGTGAGGTAATTCATTCCTTTGCTTCCAAAGAGAACTGTCTTTTTAGTGGCTGTATTTTAAATAATTTGTTAAGGAAAGAGAATGTTCAAAGTTTTGGACTATTGTGGTTGAACAGAAAGGTCCCTGAAAACAAAGTTGAGGGAAGGAGACAGGAGGATTAGAACTTATATTTGCTGGTTGATATAGGCACTGAAGTATACATTTAGTACTCTTCAACTTTCTTTAGTATGAATTGCATTATCTTGAAGAATTCATAACACAACAAGTTAGTTTTACAAGAGGTTACAGAAACTTCCAGGTCTTTGTTAAAGGATATTTACCCATAAAACCCATGTAATTTTAAATTTAATGTAAATAAAATGTTTTGAAAAGATCTTGAAACATGCATACTTTTTAACTGATGAAATGGAGACTTAAAGATATGTTTATTGTGTGGAGATCATATGTGTATATGTACAATATATTCTAATTAATTCATCTTATAAAACATTCAAAAGACATTTTAAAAAGAAGAAAACGGAAAAAGCAATATTTTAAAATAATTAATGCTTAAAAACTATAATGCTATCATTAAAAGTAGCATTTGCTATTATTTTGATGTGAATGGGCATGTCTCATTTTAGGAAGTGTTCTGTGCATGGAGATAGAGCTGGCTTTAGACAGAAGCAGTTTGACTCCAGTTTCTACAATCTTCACTGCTTTCTCTGCAGTGTCACCATGTGAACAAAGTTTCGTCAGATTTCCAAATTTTTAAAGAAGTTTTAGAAACTTAGATTTTTATGTGAAATCTTTTGAATTTTAAATTTGCCCTATTTCAAACAACGGATGAGAAAAATGATACACATTTGGAGCAGGGCAAAGCACACTGGCCAATAGCATGTGACCTCTGGTTTAGCCCTTTGTGTAATTTATCCAAGATGAACACTTTTTAAAAAGTAGACATCATCTTTACTGCTTAACATGCTCTCCCTCTGTAATTTCTACTGTTTTATTTTTCAAGCGAATTAAAATCCACTCAACTTTTCAAGTCTCAGTACCCACAATAGAGTCTAACTTCCTTTAACAAAATGCCAGATCTGCTACTTCCTGCTCTATGCTCCATCCTCCCTTTGCATGTGATTGTCTTTTTATGATCTGCGAGGTGCTCTTCTCCTTCTTGTCCTCCTCATTAGTGCCTGCCCATTATTAGCGCCCGCTGGAATGTTGCTACTGTGTGGAGCCTTCTGAGTGAAGGATGTGCTGGTTAACCAGAATAGAGATGCGGGAGGAAAATCCCAGATAAAAATCTCTCATTATAATAGATGCTTAGTGACCTGGTTTGACCCACTCAGTATCTTAAAAGTAAATTCAAATGAGACAATGTCCTTCGCAGGGACATGGATGGAGCTGGAAGCCATTATCCTCAGCAAACTAACCCATGAACAGAAAACAAAACCAAACACCATATGTTCTCACTTATAAGTGAGCTGAACCATGAGAACACATGGACACAGGGAGGGGAACAACACACACTGGGGCCTGTCAGGGAGTGCGGTCGGGGGAGGGAGAGCATTGGGAAAAACAGTTAATGCATGCTGGGCTTAATACCTAGGTGATGTGTTGATAGGTGACAAAAACCACCATGACACATGTTTACCTATGTAACAAACCTGCACATCCTGCCCATGTACCCTGGAATTTAAAATAAAAATTAATTAATAAAAGTAAATTCAACAAATAGAATTGAGCTGTTCTTATGCACCACTCCAATGGGTGCTAGAATTATGAAAATTGAAAACATGATCTCCACCTTCAAGTTGTTCACAGCCTAGAACAAACATGCCATCAAATAATTGGAATACAGCAGTAAAAGAACTTTAATGGAGTTTGTTAAAATGTTCAGATGGAGAATAGAAAAGGGAAAGGCCTGAGGAGCTCATTTTAGAGGAAAGTCATGAGAAGAAATGGAAGGATAAATAGAAGATTTCCATGAGGCAGAATGAGGGAAAGGCTTTTCAGGCAGAAGGAAGAGAAATTTCATGCAAAGGATCAACATGTTTACATAAGAAAACCTGGCATGGCAATGACATATTGTTTCCTAGGATTAGAAATTCATAGCAATATTTAGGTGACTACTGGTACTGAATTATCACTATTATCATGTACTGCAATTTATATGGAACTTGACCATGAAATCATTTTCCCAAGGCTTCCTATAATGAACTATGGGCCTCTTAGCTGAAGCCCATAATGACTCAACTAATAAATAATGCTTTTCAAGTCTCTGGACTGCATCCAAATTAAGGAAACATCTCTACCTATACAAAGTCCTGTGTTACAATAAGAACATACATTTTCTTGTGGGTTCTCTCTTGACCAGTTCCTTGGCTCAAACTATGAAAATTTCTACCTCACTCTCCCCATAATCTGCAGCATCAAGCCTCAGCAATTCCTACAGAAATTCTAAATTAATTCAATGACATTTTACTACAGATAATTTGTGGAACTGGAATATTTGTTCAATGTTGCTCTTTTTGCAGCATCTAAACTTGGAATTATTAAATTAATAATGGTCCTTAGTACCTCATTATAATATTATATGGCTTGCGATTAGGTATATGACATACCCCAAACCATTAACAGCCCCTATAAATGAGTATTGTTGCAGCATAGAAAAATAACATCCTCTCTCCTGTTATACTCAAATAATTGAATGAGAAAACTGCTATAAATTGCAAACATTTTGTCATATAAAATATGTTTAATTAAAATATAGATTAAAAACTACGATCAGCTTTTAGTAACCAGTATCACAAGCATCAAACGTCTTGAATTTTCTTGATTCTCAAAAGATATGATTTCACCAGCAAGGTGAACCTCCTTGGGGCAGGCTGAGTCAGCTCTTGAAAAGCCAGTGAGCCATGCTGTTGCCATTCATAATCGTCCCCATTAACTTTCCTTTTAGAATTAGGTCAGGCATGAGCATTGGCTGTGCAAGATACAAAATATCCTGGAAACAGTCAGGATAATTGTTGGTGAAGTGTTGTTACATCCACTCTTGCTCCTCTCTTCTTTCCTTCTTTTTGTATAGTGTGTTTTTTTTTCTCTCCACTGATATATTTGAGGCTTGCCTATGAAGCCCGAGGCAGTAATTCACTCTGACAGTCAAGTTAGATTAAATATCCCTGTTATAACCTTACAAACCCACTGGAAGCAGGGACCCTATCAATGTGCCTTGACCACCTATGGTGGTATCTAGTGCCTAGCAGAAAGCCTGCCATATTAATAATCAATAACTCAACAAATATTTATTAAATGTAAAGTAAAATGTTTTTATTAGGCAGTTAACACATTTGAAACACTGGCTGAGCTCTGTGCTTCTTTTAAAAAATTTTGTAAATATGGCTGATAAGTTATACATTTAACTCAGAGTGTTTATAATATCATATATACTATATATGATATATATCTATATGTGATATATATGATATATATCTACATATATCTATCTATATACTATATATCTATATAGATCTACAATATATAGTAGATATATCATATATAGTAGATATCTGTGATATATAGTAGATATATATCATATATTTTATATACACTATATATTATATAGTAGATATAATATATGATATCTAGTAGATATATAATATATATGACATATATAGTAGATATGTGTGTATACACTATATATAGACATATACATGTATTACATATATAGTTGTGTGTATATATTTAAAATATAGATAAAACCACATATATAGTGTGTGTATACATATATACATATACATATATATGCACACACACACACACACACATATATATACATAGAGAGAGAGAGTACCATATTTGATTTCAATCTGTAGTAGGAGTGCAGCATGGGAGGAATGAGGACAACTTTCCAAATGAAAGAAATTGCCTCACATAGTTAAGATTTTTGTGATGAGAATACTTCACATCACTCTCTTAACACTTTACAAGAATGTAATATATTATTAACTATAGTCACCATGTTGCACAATATATCTTTTGAACTTATTTCTCCTATTTAACTGAAATTTTGTATCCTTTGCCCAACTCCCATGCGCTCCAACCACCTCAGCCTCTGGTAACCACTATTCTACTCTCTACTTTTATGAGATGAACTTTCTTAGATCCCGCATGTGAGTAAGATCATCCGGTATTTGTCTTACTGTGCCTGGCTTATTTAAAACATCATGCTGTACGCAGTAAATAGTTACAATTTTATCTATTAAGAAAATTTTAAAGAAAGTTTGTTTTTTCCATCATGTTACCATCCCTTTTTGTGGAAGGTGTAAATACTTCATCTTTCCTATTTTCTTCTATCTCTTCCTTTTCCAGATGGACTCTAAATAGGAAGTTAAGTTTTACTTGCCTTCTTGTGATGAAGATGGATCCTCACACTTAGACTGTGCTTTAAGGTAATGCATGCTCTTATGTTGAAGTCCACAACCATGAAGTATTGGCAAAGCTCCCATGTTGTTTGGCCATCTCTGTTGCCTCATCCCAACCTTTCCTCTAACTGAGTTATGAATCTCCCTGTGGCTGAGCTGAAATTCCCATTCAGCACATTCATTTCAGGCATTTCATCTTCTAACCACTATTTTTATTTGGATGTGACAGCCCCATTTTGTTTTCCTTTGAGGTAATTTCCTTCCAGAGTCTGAACAAAGAAGTTGGGTTGAAGGTTTCCCCATATCCCCTTTGACTGATTCTCCTTTTAAAACCTAATCCTCGCTCTCCCACACATGCTTCAGGTTTGAATTGTGAGGTTTGGGGGGTGGGGTTGGAATTTAGGTCACTGCCTGACCACTGTTTTCACGCTCTGTTCCCTTTCCTCCTCCTCCTCTGGGTCCAGAAAAGTTTTCTTTTCTTCTTTTTTACCCCGTTACTCTATGTCAGTGACTTCCCCTAATGTCACATCCTCCTTATTCTGAGGGTAGCATCAAGGGAACAAGATTTACAGAGAGAAATAAGAACACATAGATTTAATATTTTCCAAGCATTATATACACGCTATTCATTTTACCCAAGAGAAAGCTAAAGCTCAAAGAGATTAAAGTAACTTGCTTACAAAATAACAGAGCCTAGATACAATGCCTGGCTGTAAAGCATTATAACACTATGCAGTTTGGAGTTTTTAAGTGTTTTAATCCAAAAATAGGAGTTTATTTCTCTTTGCAATTTTATCACCATATATTACTTCTTATCAAATTAAAAACATAATTTGATGGCACTTTTTTTTTTTAGATGGAGTCTCACTCTGTTGCCAGGCTGGAGTGCAGTGGCACAATCTTGGCTCACTGCAGCCTCTGCCTCCTGGATTCAAGCAATTCTCCTGCCTCAGCCTCCTGAGTAGCTGGGGCTACAGGCACATGCCACCACATCTGGCTAATTTTTTTTGTATTTTTAGTAGAGACGGGGTTTCACCATGTTGGCCAGGATGGTCTTGATCTCCTGACCTCATGATCCACCTGTCTCAGCCTCCCAAAGTGCTGGGATTACAGGCGTGAGCCACCGTGGTCAGCCAATTTGATAGCACTTTCTTAACCTCTTACAATGTTTGGCATATGCGACCACAAGAAATTGCCCTAATTAATTTATTTGACAGAACATAGCTTATATGCAAAAATGAATTAATGATTAGATAAAATTAAAATCTAAATTAGGGATGCACATCTTTTACTTTTTACTTATAGCAGGGAGACTTGTTTCAGTTGAGTATTATCTCTCATATAAAAATAATCGCATAACTATAATAAAGAAAATTCATATCATTTGATTCTAAAGAGAGGCAGAGAAACTGTTTTTCCATTTAAAACCACTGACTGGGGATTAATGAACTAGAATCCATATTGTTTAAAAAGTAATTGGCTTTAGGTTTTTAATAATAAGATATCAAATTTACCTTTAAAAAGAAAGTTAAAACATGACTTCTCAATATATATGACAAATATGCAACAGGTAGATTTTTTTCCCCCTAGGTTGTCCCAGACTAATGTTAAAAATAATGTCACATAAACAGTTGCAGAACAGAACATCTCTGGCTCTGTCACCACCACTTCCAAGGGCATATCAACTTTCCCCTTAAATTGATTTTTTATGTCCGATTTCTCCATCATGTTCTCCATCAACTAGTTCTTTTGGTGACTCTACAGTGCGTGTTATTTTCCTGCTGATGGTTTCAGTCAACACCACCCATGTCTGCCAAGGTTCTGCTGCCCCTGATTCTCTCTTTAAAGTCAACCTTCTACTGCTGATGTCTTTGGGTACACAGGCCAAGACCCGCGAGTGCCTGATGTTTCAGGGCCTTCAGCTATGTCTCGTGAAGCCTGCCATTTGTCAGCAGAGCCTACTTAACTGGCACCAATGCTGTTGATACCCTGATCTCAAGGCACCATGGGGCTTTGATTAAGGCCAACCCTTTAAAGTATCTATTACACTTTTAATGCAAAAATTTTAATGTAAATCTATGAGAACTCAGCTGAAGAAATGTACTGAAAATAGACAATATATTATGTGCAGAGACACACTTTTCCTACAATATTTACGTCATTGGTCCATTATCCAAATTTAGCACTTTCCTGAATTGAGTACTTTCCTAGGAAGTTTTTAATTCCCTTATGCAAAATAGTATCTGGGAGTATATCTAAGACTCAAGCGAAGACCTTCTTGTCTTCCTTCCTATCCACCTACTTATATTTACAACTGCCTACTGGATATTTCTATTTCATATCTCACATTTTCCTTGAACTCAGCATGTCTGAATCAAAGTCATCATCTACCCTGATCTTGCATCTGAGATTCTAGTCTCAATAAACAGAACCACCTTTCACCCAGTTACCTATATCAAACACATTTCCTGTGCCTTCTTCCCAACCTTGCCACTGCTCATATCTGCTGTCTCCTAAAGCCTATTCTTCTGCCTCCTAAATTCTCTAAAGTTCATCCACTTCTCATATTTACAACTGCCTACTGGATATTTCTATTTCATATCTCACATTTTCCTTGAACTCAGCATGTCTGAATCAAAGTCATCATCTACCCCGATCTTGCATCTGAGATTCTAGTCTCAATAAATAGAACCACCTTTCACCCAGTTACCTATATCAAACACATTTCCTGTGCCTTCTTCCCAACCTTGCCACTGCTCATATCTGCTGTCTCCTAAAGCCTATTCTTCTGCCTCCTAAATTCTCTAAAGTTCATCCACTTCTCATTTTCACTATCTTGTGTCAGGGCGTCATCTCTTGTCCATATTTCTACGTAACCTCCTACTGGTTCTCCTTACAGTTTCTCTTGCCCCTCCTCTCCAATATGCCTTGTACATTGTATAGCAAAAATAATCTGCCAGAAAATGCAGTCTCATCATCAATTTCTTATTTAAAAATCTTAAATTCCTTCTTCTTGTTCTTAGTCCTAAACTGGTTTGGCCATAATAATGTCTTTTCCCTCTTGGAACTGCCGCGTTTATCTCTCATCCCCAGGCTTTTCCAAGTACTATTCTCTTTGCATGGAATATTTACTAAATTTTTGTTGGATAAATGACCAAATGAATGTTTTCCCAGAATAAATTAAAGAACTAAGGAATAAAGAGATTCCCTAAATTTATTTATATTCAACTGAACAATTTTACTACATTAAAAATGTATGTAATGTTTTACAAATAAAAAAGTAAAACTGAAATTACCATTTCCATATGAACCTTGTGGATCTGTTTTCAGATCCTAGCTGGAGTGATCAACTAATTCTGTGGCTTGGACTGCACTGTGATCCTCTTCTACCTGGGAGTATTCCCCTCTTTGACTTGGGTGACGTCCTGAAGATGCAGCCAATCCTTATGACAGGATGACAAATATAGAACAGTGAGGGAATCACTGGACACTTTACCAGCCAAATCCCTCAAATCAAATCTGGCATAGATGGAGTGACAGATGTCACTGTCAGATTGCTCTAACATCCTTGATATGACCTACCACTAGATGCTCTAATTTCATTTCAAAAAGCCTGAGTAATCTTTACAAGTTTGAACAGTGAAAAAGAGAAAATAACTTTATAACTTGGCAAGGCCAGTGGCATGCAATCCCTTTAGAAACAGACCTAGAAACCCCATCATTTATAAGAGCATCTGGCTGCCATCTACAGGATGCTGGGCACAGGCCAACTTTGGTAATTACATTCAGCTTGCCCACCTTCCCTAATCACTTCAATTGGATGACACATATTCAATTCTGCTCAAAAAATACCATGCATGATTGCTAGTCAATTCTATAAGGCAACTGGCTCGCCCTAGAAACTGCAACCTTTTATAGGTAAGAGAAGTAAAATAATTGCACAATAAATTCAGAACTTTGGCTTGAAAATGGCAAATTATGAGACAATGAAACTGCTAATTATATTATTTAGGGAAATTTAAATATCCTAATTGGCATTGCCTTTGTAGTTTATTAAAGGAGAAAAATTCATTTTAACCTGATCTGATATTTCACTTTGGTTTTATGGTAATTACAGATTATAAAACCAGTGTAGTAGTATGTACTCAAGCACATGCACATAAAAGGGATTTTGTCTGGTGTGAACAGGATCCTATAAAGTCTAAAATACAATTCAAATAGCAGACAAATATTAATTACATCAGAGTATAAAAATCATTAGTAAACAGAAGATGTCACTTTTACTCGCATTTCCCTAGGCCTCTCGCATTTGCAGGACTTAAAGTAATTTTTTTTTTTTTTTTTTTGAGGCGGAGTCTCGCTCTGTCGCCTGGACTGGAGTGCAGTGGCCACATCTCAGCTCACTGCAAGCTCCGCTTCCTGGGTTTACGCCATTCTCCTGCCTCAGCCTCCCGAGTAGCTGGGACTACAGGTGCCCGCCACCTCGCCCAGCTAGTTTTTGTATTTTTAGTAGAGATGTGGTTTCACCGTGTTAGCCAGGATGGTCTCAATCTCCTGACCTCGTGATCCGCCCGTCTCGGCCTCCCAAAGTGCTGGGATTACAGGCTTGAGCCACCGCGCCAGGCCTTAAAGTAATTTTGTTAAGAAATTTGACACTTTATTTGAAAGAGTTTGTGTTTCAACAACTAAAACATTTTAAAAAATTGGTTTCATTCTTCCATGCTATTTTGAGAGTTTTTGAGAGTGGAAGGATGTTTTATGGTTGGCTGCTGTTTCAAAAGAATTCAATATTCAAGGGAGGAAAACTTAGAAAGTATGGTGAATAACAATAAACACTTAAAGTTTCACCACGTACAGAGAAATGTTCTATGTGATTTGCCTATATTAACTCACTCAGTCCTTATATTGATTCAATTACATTGGTACTTTTAATATTCCTATTTTATAAATGGAAAAAATGAGGCACAGATAAGTAAGTATCCCAGGGCCATATGGGCAGCAAACAGTGGAGGCAGGATTCAAACTCAGGGAATCTGGCTCTAGAGTCCATGCTTTTAAACACCATGCTATACTGCCTTTCCCACAAACATCAGAAGCAGCGATTATTCTTTTTAAAAAGAGTCAAATATCTCTCAGTGAATTTTATCTCAGAACATTGATAATGTTCCTTTAGCAATATCATTAGTGCCAGAAATGACATAAGGGATAGATTTGGCCTACTGAAGACTCTCTTCTCCAGTGGACTTCATCTCCAGTGGATGAGAATAGCATTAACAAATCAGTTCAACCTGCCCACTTAAACGAATTACAAAATAGCATTATCTGCATATATAAACATCTAGCCCGCTTACAAAATTTTTGGAAATGTTTGCAGATTAGTTGAACAAGCACTCATAGTGCATACAATGAGTAAGGTACTATGGTAGGCTCTAGGAAAAATGAATCAAGTTTAACTCACCCTTTAAGGGCCATATAGATTACTGGAGACACTACAAATGTACATAATTACTTCTAATGAATGTTATAGTGTGGTAAGTATTAAAACAGGAGTAAAATAAAAATGCAAATAGAGCACAAGAGGAAACTTAGATGGGGGATTGGGGGGCTGATCATCAGAGAAGTTGCAGCAGGCAGTGGACTTTTGAGCTAAGATGTTGGGATGATATTTCAGACAAAGTTATGAAAGGATCCAAGTCACAAGGTATAGAGGTAGTGGGAAGAGTTTTGGGAGATGAAAGAAGATATGTGTGTTGAAGCTAGATTATGAAGAACATCGTGTATCTGTATTTTACAAAGAAAATTCATATGTGTACATTCAGTGTAACATCTCAATGTGTGTATTACATATTCACATAATTTTCAGTGGAGACACGTCTTTGTGTCTATTTCTACAGGAAAAAAATATTATGCTCAATGTAGACAGCTCCTTATTCTAGACTAGTGTAAAAAAGAAAAGGATAAAATTCCTGTTCAAACATGGAATCACCCTGTAACCTCAGTTTCTTTGTTAGAGCATGGGAACAATAACATTTATCTCATTAAGATCCCTGTAAGGTACATTAAATAATGCATGTACGTCTTAGTCCCTTCCTAATAGGTTCTTTAAAAACATGAACTATTTTTTCAGTCCTGAATATTATTTATTGTGTCAGCACAAGGGAAAAAGAGAGACAACTCAGAGACCCTCCTATTTGAAGTAGCTTGCCTAGTTAAGTGACCCAGCAAAGTGGGTCTAAAGTGACAACTTTAGAAACACAGGAAAAAAAAGGTAACCTGGATCTAATACTGATCCTCCATATCTCATTTACCTTTCAGAATCCTTTGCAATATGTCAATGGAGCAAGACACCATAAAGAAGCCACGACACTTCACTGATGGTATGCCATTAGGTGGAGGGATGGATTTTCTCCTCAAGGGAGTGAATGAATAGCCAGAGTTTCAACATCCTGACGTATCCCTTTTTGCGTTAACCATTCGGTCTCATGGCGTTTCCCTTTCAATTGGATAAAATCATGCATATGCTGATGAAAAGACTACGAGTCTCAGGAGAACATAACCTTTTCCTTTATTGAATCATTACTGTCCCTAGCAGGAAGATGTATAGAGTGAGGAAAAAAGACTAGTGCAGTCCTCACTTAGCCCAAATTTTCCATGGGAAAGAGTAAACAATTCCTTCTTATTACCATGTATCCTTACGGGAGAAAACTTAAGGATAAATACGGTAAACAACAAGGAAAACAAAACCTTGCATATATAGCTTCCTTGGGGAAAACAATGTATTCAAATTAATTTTCTTTATCAAAACAAATGAAGGTTGAACTAAACAATTTTAACGCTTTTAAAATATTTTAATTTGCTACACATGTTGATTACTTCAACAATGAGTATGAATTTTGAGTCATTAACCTTTATATGGTGATACATCTTTAATCGGAATATTACATGGGAATGGAAACCAAGAAGTGGAAGTGCTTACTATCACAACAAGTGACCCACTTGGGAATTTGTGCTTGCCATTCCCACAACTCTGAACTCTACAGAGAGTTGAGAGATCCTGGTTGCCAAGCAGGGAACAGGGTTTAAATAAGATTCCTGTGAATTATAAGCTATGACCTGGGCACTTCAGGCTCTTTATGCCAAGGGACAACCAGCAAAAGAGTAACCATCATCATGGCAGGGATAATTAATTCTGATCAACACAAGGAGGCAGGGCTGATATGACACAATGAGGACAGAGAAAAATATGTTGGGGTGCCTCTTAGTACTCCCTTGTTGAATTTTGATGGTAATGGGAAAGTGCAGAAACTTCAGTCTGCAAAAAACATGGTGACCAGTGTCACAGACTTCTCAGCGATGAGGGTCTGGGTAATGGTAGTAGATAAGGCATGTAGACCAGCAGAGATGCTAGTTGAAGATAAGAGGGATCTACAGTGGACAGTAAATGAAAGAGACAATGAGATCATTTGAGGTCCCAACATCAGCTGCAGTATTGGCAGGTATATTTCATTCTACTAACTGTACTCTTTTAGGTTCCTCCAGAAAGAGAATTCTGTGACAATCTTAGAGGAGTTGTTCCAAAAATACATATGTAGTGAATCCAAGCAATGCAAGAAGTGGACTGCACATGCTTCCTCCTAAATGCTGAGGATGCTATTGGCAAACAACCTTCAGTTATCTGTTTTTTCAAGGGTTGCCTCAGCTCTAGAGAGTCACCTTTCACAAGGTCATGTCCCTTCCTAGTGTAGCTCATATCTAATGACTGTTCAATATAAGGATACAAAATTCTTGCATCTTTAATCCAACTAGGAGCAAACTTTAGCTCCCAAGATTGCCGCGTTGTCAATTGAGGTCTAATTTGGGCCTACGTCACAGCTCAACTTCCACCTTTGCTCAGTCTTACTTCTTTCTCCTCTGTGGTACAAAACCTGCATGTTGAACTCTATCTCAGAAGAAACCCAGCTGGAGACATTCTTTGGTGGTGGTGGTGCCTGTGGTGGCAATGGTGCAAGTGGTGGTGACTTCCCAGTGGTTTCAATGTCAGTTTTCTTGTGCAGAAATTGGACTGGTGGGCAAAAGCATCAGCAGCAGCAGTTTTGTCTGGCATTCTGTGGGTGACCACTGTTCACGGTAGTTTTGTCATTAAGACAATCCCATGGCACAGTTTTGGCCATTCTGCCTAGAAGCTTAACCTCAAGTCTTATTCTCTAGGTCTTTCAATAATTATGTTAGCTATCCAATATCTTTTTAATAAACTTCTGCTTAATCAAACTAAATCAGCTTCTGTTGTTTACAACAGACTGATATAACAATTTGTCTTAAATTCCAAAACATTAGACATTTAATAGTTGGTTGATACACTTCCCAGGACAGACCAATGTCATAAGTATTATGTGTATAAATTAAGTAATACTCCACTGAAGAGATGTTTTGGGCTGGCAATAGTGAGGGAGGATTGGCATGCTAGAGCTGGAAAATAAAGACAAGCAAGTTCAGTGATGCAAATAAAAAGCAGATTGATGTAGCTGAAAAGAAAAGGAATAACAAATAATAATGATGACCCAATTAAATTATATTTATGTTTTCAGAAAGATGAAATAAAGACAAAACCTCTGGATATATGGTAAGTTTTACTTTCATTAAATGGATATGATTTTTAAAAATAGATATCTAGCTCTATTCCATGCCTAGCAGGGGATTAGGCTATAGTGAATTTGAGGGATAGCCTACAGTTTTTTAATGATTAAAAACTGGCAGTGGGTAGCATATATGAATAAATACAGAAAGTTGCTGTTTCTCGTTTTCATAAAAATAAAAGATAGTCTCATATATAGTCAAGTTCTGGGCTTAAACATTGGATAACAATTGTGCTTTTACATTAAAATATCATCAAGGTGCAAAAATAACAAGCCCACAATAAAGTTAAAATAGAAACTCACAAGGTAAAACGACATCATTTTGAACTTACTGTTTTTTTTTTTTTTCTGTTATATTTAAATGTCCCACACAGACACAGACCATTTTAGAGGATTTTCTATTTTCTCACTTGCAATGTTTTCTTTTCTGGGTTCATGAACCAGCATTTAATGGCATCCAATGGCAATAAAATAGTAGCTTTTAAATACCCATATTAGATGGTTTCCTAGGGAAATAGCTATGTGCTTGGATGAGTCTGGCACTATGCCTCAAATGTCAACAATATTCAGGGTGTGTCAGATTTCCAAAGATAAAATGTGTTCCAGACACCTAAGGATGGCTTGGCTTCCATCACTGTGCAATTCAAACCTGGAAACTGTCAACAGAGGTGCCCAGCTGTGCTTGCCTGCATGAATGAAATGGAGGAACAGAAGTCAATTTCAAAAGAAGCCAAGGATCAACACCTGAGCAATTTTAAAGAATAAAAACAGAAGCTTGAGTTATAACCAGAAATAAGTCAATGACTAGTATCAACCACTGAGCACGGGTGCAACATGTTTCTCTTGGCAGTGGGTAGAAACACCAGTCCCCTAAAGAGTCTTTATGGCTGTGGTCCCCTTTAAGATAGAAAGACCCAAGTTTCTTAAAATAAAGTAATCCAGAAAGTAAAAGAAAATGAGATATGCTTTTGTGCCCTTGGTGCTGCTGCAGCAGAAACAATAAGAGAAAGAGGTATTGTTATTCTTATTATTAGCAAAAACCATGACATGAAAGTAGAAGTAGACTTTTTTGGTTATTATTTTATTCTTCTCCATGATTCTGAAAATCACACAATTCAAAGAAAGATAGGTATGTTGTAATGCTCTGATTTCCTTTATTATTTGGGGTAGACAAATGAGATAAGGACTTACCTGACAAATGTGACTATATGAGTTAAGCATTCTTTCCTCTAAAAATAATAATAATAATAATAAAAATAATAACAACCAGGGGCCGGGCACAGTGGTTCACGCCTGTAATCCCAGCACTTTGGGAGGCCAAGGCAGGTGGATCACTTGAAGTCAGGAGTTTGAGACCAGTCTAGCCAACATGGCGAAACTGTCTCTACTAAAAATACAAAAATTACCCAAGCGTGGTGGCACACGACTGTAATCCCAGCTACTTGAAAGGCTGAAGCAGGAGAATAGCTTGAACCTGGAGGGTGGAGGTTGCAGTGAGCTGAGATGGTGCCACTACACTCCAGGCTGGGTGACAGAGTGAGACTCTGTCTCAAATAAATAAACAAACAAACAAATAAATAAAATAACCAGGATAATGTAAGACAAAAGTAAAAGTTCCATTTAAAATTAGGAGATGACATCATTTGGCTGTTTCCCCACATAAATCTCATCTCGAATCATAATCCCCACATGTCAAGGGAGGGACATGGTGGGAGGTGATTGCATCATGGGGGTGGTTTTCCCCATGCTGTTCTCATGATAGTGAGGAAGCACTCATGAGATCTGTTGATTTGAAAGTGATGGTTCCCCCTGTGCGCGTGTGCTCTCTCTCTCTCTCTCCTGCCACCTTGTGAAGAAGGTACTTACTTTCCCTTCACTTTCTTTCATGATTGTAAGTTTCCTGAGGCTTCCCCAGCCAGGAGAACTGTGAGTAAATTAAACCTCTTTCCTTTATATATTACCCAGCCTCAGGTGGTTCTTTGTGGCAGTGCCGAAATGGACTAACACAACATATGTCTACAGGAAATTTACTTTTTGAGCAAAGAACATACATATGAATTAAAGAAATAGATACCTTTAAATAAGTAAACACAGAAAATGGGCACCAAGAGTGGAGTGCTGCTATAAAGATAAGATGAAAATGTAGAAGTGATTTTGGAAATGGGTAATGGGCAGGGGTTGGAACAGTTGAGAGGGCTCAGAAGAAGACAGGAAAATGTGGGAAAGTTTGGAACTTCCTAGAGATTTGTTGAATGGTTTTGACCAAAATGCTGCTAGTGATATGGATGATGAAGTCCAGGCTGAGGTGGTCTCAGATGGAGATGAAGAATTTATTGGGACTGGGGTAAAGGTCACTTTTGTTATGCTTTAGCAAAGATACTGGCAGTGAGTGTTTTGCCCCTGCCCTAGAGATCTGTGGAACTTTGAACTTGAGAGAGATGATTTCAGGTAATCGGTGGAAAATATTTCTAAGCAACAAAGAATTCAAGCAGTTACCCGGCAGATTCTGAAAGCATTCAGTCATATGCATTCACAGTGATTATCTGAAACTGGAAGTTTTCTTTACAAAGGAAGCAGAGCATAAAAGTTTGGATAATTTTTAGCCTGACCATGAGGTAGAGAAGAAAATCCATTTCCTGGGGAGAAATTCAAGCTAGCTGTAGAAATTTGCATAAGTAATAAGAAGCTAAATGTTAATAGCCATGACAAGGAGGAAAATGTCCCTAGGGCATGTCAAAGATCCTCTCTTCAACCTCTCCCATCACAGGCCTGGAGGCCTAGGAGGCAAAGATGGTTTCATGTGCTGGGCTCAGGGCCCTACTGCTCTGTGAAACCTCAGGATTTGGTGCCCTGTGTACTAGCTACTCCATCTCCACCTGTGGCTAAAAGGATCCAATGTACAGCTCAGGCCATGACTTCAGAGGGTGTAAGCCCCAACCCTTGGCAGCTTCCATTTGGTCTGGGGCCTACAGGCACACAGAAGACAAAGGTTGAGCTTTGGGAGCCTGCACCTAGATCTCAGAAGCTGTAGGGAAATGTCTGGATGTCCAGGCAGAAATCTGCTGCAGAGGCAGAGCCCTCACAGAGAACCTCTACTAAGGCAATGCAGAGGGTAAATGTTGGCTTGGAGCCCCCGCACAGAATCCCTACTGGGGCACTGCCTAGTGGACCTGTGAGAAAAGGGCCACCATCCACCAGAACCCAGAATGGTAGATCTACCAACAGCTTGTACCATGCACTTGGAAAAACTGCAGGCACTTAATGTCAGCCCATGAAAGCAGCTGTGGGAGCTGTACCCTGCAGAGCTACAGGGATGGAACTTCCCAAGGCCTTAGAAGCCACCTCTTGCATCAGCATGCCCTGAATGTGAGACATGGAGTCAAAGGAGATTATTTTGGAGCTTTAATATTTAATGACTGCCCTGCTATGTTTCAGACTTCCATGGGGCTTGTAGCCCCCTTTGTTTTGGTCAATTTCTCCAATTTGGAGTGGAAATATTTATCCAATGCCTGTACCCCCATTGTATGTTGGAGGTAACTAACTTACTTTTCATTTTATAGACTCATAAAGGAAGGGATTTGCCTTATCTCAGATGAGACTTTGGACTAGGACTTTTGAGTTAATGCTAGAATGAGTTAAGCCTTTGGGTGACTATTGGGAAGGCATGATTGCTTTTGAAATGTGAAAAGCACATGAGATTTGGCAGGGGCCAGGGGTGAAATAATATAATTTGGTTCTGTGTCCCCACCCAAATCTTATCTTAATTGTAATCCCCATGTGTCAAGGGATGGACCTTGTGGGAGGTGACTGGATCATGGAAGCAATTCCCCCCATGCTGTTCTCATGATAGTGAGGGAGTTCTCCCGAGATCTGATGTTTTAAAAGTGACAGTTTCCCCTGTGCTCTGTCTTCTGTTGCCTTGTGAGGAAGGTACTTGCTTCTCCTTCACGTTCTGTCATGATTATAAGTTTCCTGAGGCCTCTCCAGCCATGTAGAACTGTGAATCAATTAAATCTCTTTCCTTTATAAATTACTTAGTCTCAGGCAGTTCTTTGTAGCATGTGAAAACAGACTAATACAGGATAAAAATGTCAGGATATATTTAAGAGCTCCTAAAAACTTCCATTAAATATAGGAGTCAATGAGAAAAAGTGGAAAGAAGCTGAGGAAAGAATCCAGAAGCTGCGGAAAGTCCTAGGAAAAATGCATTTCCTGAAGGTGATAGGTATACTTGAATGCACAAAAACAATATCCTTTAACTGGGTCAACAAATGAGAAAAACAGTGAGCAGCTTAATCCCAGAAGTCATTAAATCCCAGAAGTCCCTCAGGATCAAGTTACAATCAGAGAAGCAGGGGAGATCTACGACATGAAAATGACATTTGCAGAAAGAAGTCTGTCTTTGTGTTAATTTGGAAGAAAGCAATTAGGTTCTAAAAGCATCTTAAAATTCTACTCTGTCCCAGCAACCAAGAACATCTTGCAAACACTGTCCAACTCATTCAAAACACAGGTAACAATAATAATTAGCAAAGGGCTGATGCAATTCATTTTAAGGCAAGTATAAAAAGTAATTAGCACATTATCCAATAAATGAGCTATAAAGAAAAAGGAAGAATAGATTAGCAACATTTTGAAATAAATAAAGAATAGCCCAGAAAAAAAAAATGTTGATATGGAGTAAATAAAGAGCCTAGACCTGTCTTTGTCCCCAAATTAAAGCAAAATAAGGAATAACAAAATTTAATGAAACTATTGCTTCTATGAAGGAAAATGCAACAATACAACAAAGATGCCGAACATCAGGGAACAGATGGTAAGAAAGCAGCAACACATGAAATTGTATTGGCTGAACATAGAAAATAAAAGGCAAAAATAAAATAAACAAAGAAATAAAAATGATATGAGAACAAATACAAAAGCAAAGGGACACTGTAAAAAACATAGATGACAGAAATGAGAGAAAGAGAGAAGGATAGAAAATGAGATAGAACTAAAGAAATAATTAAACAGAAAAGATACATAAAAAGACAAAGATGTGCAGCATATACACAATTGGAATTCCTACAAAACCTAAATCAAGACAAAATTACAGAACAAATATTTAAATATAATTCAAAGAAATTTTCTTGAAATTATAAAGAAAGACTTGAACGTGTCCGTGTGTGTCCATATGCATGCACGCGTGTGTGTGTGTGTGTGTGTGTGAAGACACACCACATGCCAGGAAAAATTAATCTAGAAAAGTCAATACTGAAAAATAACCTGGAAAACATGCCACATTATGCTTCTTCAGCCTCCACAGAAACATTTAATGTCAGAAGACAGTGATCTAAACAATCCTATAAAGAAAAAAAAATTTAGCTGAAGGAATAATTTTCTGGCCCAACTGACTTCCAGGTATAAGGGCCATAGACAAACAGTTTGCAATAGTTAAGAAACCAGATAACATTACTTCCACTAATCTTTCTTGAAAAAACTACTAGAGAATAAGTTTAGCTATTATGATATGATGCACATTGAATATACTTAACAATACACCTAAGGTTAAGACAAATGTGGGGTTTACAGTGACACATCAGTGTAAATATTGTATGTCCTACAAATAAGAAATGTCCTGACAAAAATTGGAATGAGCAAGGAGGAAAAAGACAGATTAAGCATCCTGATTGTCTTACCTCAAATCACTGGAATTAAAAAGAAATTAAAAATTAACAAAGTAATAGAAGTGTATGCATATCTGTTAGCATAAAAGTAAACACACAAACCATACTATTACTAAATAGTATAGAGTGTGGAAGGGAAAGAGAAGATGAAAAGGAAGAAAAGATATGCTAAATTTATTGTTCTTTTTCTTGCTAGGGAACTAATAAACTATACACACACAAACACACACACACAAATAAATATACACATTTGAAAGAAAACAAACCACATATTGAAAGATAAAGTGATGATGATAATTACAATGACAGGAAACATAAGTTAAAGTAACAGAATAGATGTAAGATTAAACATATCTGTATTTTAGACAACTAAAAAGCTAAATATATCTATTGAATAGAAAATAATTTTGAATTAGATCATAGAGCTACATATAATTTTATTCTAAATAGGACTCAGAGTTAAATAAGTTGCATCCTGAACAACTCTACTAGATTTCAGTAGTCTAAATGAATAAAATTCAAGACCATGTAGTACACAATCATTGTATATGGGGGTGGAATATGTGATACTATGGAACAAATTAAACCAAAGGTTAAAAATAAGTGAATGGACAAAGCTGTATCGTTCAAATGCAAACAAAACATCCGGAGTCATGATCTTAATATCATCAAGGTTGAATTCAAGATAACAAGCATTAAACAAATGAAGAGTGATGTATTATCATATATTGTTAAAGCATGGAGTCCGAAATGAAAAGACATATTATAAGGCTGAAACATGCCATTCAAAAAGAAAATAAAATAGTGATGAATATCTACCAATCAAACAACAGGGTGTCATCATTTGTCAAACAAAAACTGCATGAGTAGCAGGGAGAAATAGAAACATACCAGTAAGAGGAGGCAAATGTACTACTGTTTGTCCATGACACATCAATTGGGCAAACCAACAAGCAAGACTCATTTATCTACTGTCTTCAAGAGATTCATCTCACAATAACACCAACAGAGTCAAAGTACAGGGTTGGAGAAAGATCTATCATTCATATGGAAAAAAAGAGCAGAGGTCACTATTCTTATATCCAATAATACAGATTCTACACCAGTAATAGTAAAATAGGACAGAGAACAGCATTATAGTATGATACAGGGCTAAATTCAACAGTAGACATAACTATCCTAAATAGAAACACACTCAACATTGGAACACCCAGATTCATAAAACAAGTACTTCTAGACCTGTGAAAATATTTAGACAGCCACACAAAAATAGTGGGGGACTTCAACACTCACAGACAGTGTTAGGTCATTGAGGCAGAGAACTAACAAAGATTCCAGACTTCAGTTAAACACTTGACCAATGGGACCTAATAGACATCTACAGAAGATAGAGTCGTCCATAAACTACAGAATATACATTATTTTCCCCAGCACAAGAAATATACTGCAAGATCTACTATATGCCTAGCCATAAAGCAAATCTCAATAAATTCAAAAAAATTGAAAATATACCAGCCAAACTCTCAGGCCACAGTGGAATACAAATAGAAATCAATGCCACATAGATCTCCCCAAACCACACAATTACATGGACATTAAACAACTTACTCCTAAATGAATTTTGGGCAACAACAAAATTAAGGCAAAAATCAAAACACTTTTTGACATAAGTGAAAACAGAGACACAACATACCAAATATCTGGGATGCAGTAAAAGCAATGTTAAGAAGAATATCTATAGCACTAAACACCTTGTTCAAAAAGTTGGAAAGATCTGAAATTGATAATGTAACATTATACTTATAGGAAAATAGAGTAACAAGAACAAACTAACTCCAAAGCTAGTAGAAAAGAAATAACAGAATGAAATGAAATGAAGATCCAAAAATAAATACAAAAAATCAAAGATACCAAAAGCCTGTCATTTGAGTGAATAAACCAGATCAATAGATTGCTACCTAGATTATTAAAAAAGAGAAGATCCAAATAAGCAAAATCAGAAACAACAAAGGTAGCAACACAACTAATCCCACAGAAATACAAAAGATGCCCAATAACTTTTGTAAACACTTCTATGCTCACAAACTAGAAAATATAGAAGAAATGGATAAATTCCTGGAAATGCACAACCTCCCAAGGTTCAACCAGGAATAAATTAAAACCCTGAACAGACAATTATCAAGCTCCAAAATTCAACTAGCAATAAGAAACTCATCAACCTTAAAAACCACTAGACCAGATGAATGCATAGCCAAATTCTACCAGATGTACAGAAACAGCTGGCACTAATTCTACTGAAATGATTCCAAAAAACTGAGGAGGAGGTATTCCTCCCTACTGATTCTATGAAGCCAGCATCACCCTGATACCAAAACCTAAAGACAAAACAAAAAAATACCCAACAAACTGCAGCCCAACATTCCTACTGAACGTAGACACAAAATCCTCAACAAAATACTAGCAAACTGAATTAAGCAATACATGAAAAAGTTAATTCACCACAATCAAGCAGGCTTCATTCCTGGGATGCAAGGTTGGTTAAACATACCAAATCAATAAATGTGATTCACCACATAAACAGAGTGAAAAACAAAACCGTATGATCACCTCAATACATACAGAAAAAGCTTTCAATAAAATCCAGCATCCCTCCATAATAAAAATTCTCAATAAACTAGGCACGGAAGAAACATACTTCAAAATAATAAGAGCCATCTCTAACAAACCCACAGATAATATTATACTGAATAGGAAAAAGCTGTAAGCATTCCCCTTAAGAACTGGCACAAGACAAGAATGCTTACTCTCACCACTCCTATTCAACATAGTATGGGAAATGCTAGCAAGAGCAATCAGATAAGAGAAAGACAAATAAAGGCATTCAAATAGAAAAAGAAAAAGCCAAACTATCTCTCTTTTGGATAATATGATTCTATACCTAGAAAACACTAAACTCTCTGCCAAAAGACTTCTGAAAATGATAAGCAACTTGAGTAAAGTTTCAGGATACAAAATCAATGTACAAAAATCAGTGGTGTTTCTATACACCAATAATGTTCAAGCTGAGTGCCAGATCAAGAATGCAATTCCATTTACAATAGCCACACACACACAAATAAAATAACTAGGAATATATCTAACCAAGAAGGTAAAAGATCTCTACAAGGAAAGCTACAAAACGCTGCTGAAAGAAATCATAGATGACATAAACTCATGGAAAAACATTCCATTTGTTATGGTCTAGAAGAATCAATATTGTCAAAGTGTTCATACTGCCTAAAGCAATCTACAGATTCAATGCTATTCCTATCATACCACCAATATCATTTTTCACAGAATTAGAAGAAATTATTCTAAAATTCATATGGAACCAAAAGAAAGTCCAAATCACCCAAATAATCTTAAGCAAAAAGAATGAAGCTGGAGGCATCACATTACCAAAATTAAAACTATATTATAAGGCTACAGTAACTAAAGCAGCATGGTGTTGGTACCTAAACAGACTTATTGACCAATTGAACAGAAAAGTGAGCCCAGAAATAAAGCCACACACCTACAGCCATCTGATTTTCAACAAAGTTGACAACAAAAAGCAATGGGTAAAGGACTCCATATTTAATAAATGATGCTGGGATAAGTGGCTAGCTATATGCAGAAGATGAAACTGGACCCCTACCTTTCATCATATATAAAAATTAACTCATGATAGATTAATGACTTAAATGTAAGACCTCAAACTATATGAATCCTAGGAGAAAACCTAGGAAACACCATTCTGGTCATAAGCCTTGGGAAATAATTTATGACTAAGTCCTCAAAAGCAATTGCAGCAAAACCAAAAATTGCCAAATGGGGCCTAATTAAACTAAAGAACTTCTGCACAGCAAAAGAAACTATCAACAGAGTAAACAGATGACCCACAGAATGGGAGAAAATATTCACAAACTATGCATCCAACCAAGGTCTAATATCTACAATCTGTGAGGAACTTAAACAATTCAATAAGCAAAAAATACATAATCCCATTAAAAAGTGGGCAAAAGACATGAACAGATACTTCTTAAAAGAAGACATGCAAGTGGCCAACAAACATATGAAAGAATAATCAACATCACTAATCAGCAGTGAAATACAAATCAAAGTACCGTGAGATACCATCTCGCACCAATCAGAATGGCTGTTATTGAAAAGTCAAAAAACAGCAGATGCTGGCAGAGAAAAGTGAATGCTTATACACTGTTGGTGGGAATGTAAATTAGTTCAGTTACTATGGAAAGCAGTATGGAGATTTCTCAAACACTTAAAACAGAATTACCATTCAACTCAGTAATTTCATTACTGGGTGTACATTGAAAAGAAAATAAATTATTCTACCAAAAAGACACATGCACTCAAATGTTCACTGCAGCACTAATCACAATAGCAAAGACATGGAATCCACTTAGGTGCCTATCAGTGGTATTTGGAGAAAGAAAATATGGTACATAATACTATACAATTCCACACAGGCATAAGAAAGAACAAAATCCTGTCCTTTGTAGCAACATAAATGCAGCTGGAGGCCATTATTCTAAGTGAATTAACACAGGAAAAGCAAACCAGATACTGTATGTTCTCACTTATAAGTGGGGACTAAACATTAGTTACTCATGAACATAAATATGGCAACAATCTGGGGACTACTAAGAGGGAGGAAGAGGAGGGAGGCAAGGGTTGAAGAAAAATTTAAAACACTGTTAGATGAAAACTTATGCCACTGTGAAGTGATTCTATGTTCTTGGATAAGAAAACTCAACTTTGTAATAATTTTAGTTAATTTAATTATTTTTAAATTAATTAGTTTGTAATTTATACACACAAAATATTATTAATATTAATTATTAATATTTTTTCACATTTAGATAACGTGAAGATTTTACATCAAAATAAAATACAGGCATACTTTTTTTTATTGCACTTTGCTTTATTGCATTTTGCAAATTTAAGGCTTGTGGCAACCCTGCATCAAACAAATCTATAGAGGTCATTATTCTAACAGCATTGTGTTTACTTCATGTCTCTGTGTCACATTTTGGTAATTTATGCAATATTTCAAACTTTTATAATTATTATATTTGTTATAGTGAGCTCTGATCAGTGATATTTGATGTTGTTGTTCTGTAATCGTTTTGAAGTGCCACAAACTGTGCCCATATGAGACTGAACTTAATCGATAGATGTTGTGTGTGTTCAGATTGCTCTATCAAGAGATCATGCTTCTGTCTTTCTCCCTCTCCTTGGGACATCCCTATTTCCTGAGATATAACAATATTGAAATTAGGTCAATGAATAACCCTACAATGGCCTTCCTGTTCAAGTGAAAGGAAGAGTTGCATGTCTCTAACTTTAATTCAAAAGCTAGAAATGCTTAAGCTTAGTAAGGAAGGCACACTGAAAGCCAAGTTGTAGGCCTCTTGCATCAGTTAGCCAAGTTAGGAATGCAAATAAAAAATTATTGAAGAATACTAAAAGTGCTACTCTAGTGAACACATGAATGATAAGAAAGAGAAACAGTCATGTTGCTGATATGGAAGACATTTAGTAGTCCAGTTAAAGATCAAATCACCCACAGATTCTATTACACAAAGTCTACTTCAGATTAAGGCCATAATTCTCTTTAATTCTATTAAGGCTGAGAGAGGAAAGGAAGCTGCAGTAGAAAAGCTAGCAAAGGTGGGTTCATTTCATGAGGTTTAAGGAAAGAATCTGTCTCCATACATAAAAGCACATGGTGAAGCACGGAGTGCTTATGCAGAAACTGCAGCCGGTATTTAGCTAAGGTAATTATGACAGTGGCTACACTAAACAACAGATTTTCAATGTAGACAAAACATTCTTGTATTGGAAGAAGATGCCACTGAAGACTTTCATAGCTAGGGGAGAAGTGAATGCCCAGCTTCAAAGTTTTGAAGGACAGGCTGACTGTCTTGATAGGGGATAATGCAGCTGTTGACTTTAAATTGAAGTCAGCCCTTATTTACCATTCTGAAAATCCTAGCATCCTTAAGAATCATGCTAAATCTACTCTGCCTGTTCTCTATAAATGAAACAACAGCCTGGATGACAGCACGTCTATTTACAAGATGGTTTACTGAATATTTGAAGCCCACTGTTGAGACCTACTGCTCAGGAGAAAAGATGTCTTTCAAAATATTACTGCTCATTGATAAAAGTTCTGATGGAGTTGTACAAGAAGATTAATGTTGTTTTCATGTCTGCTAACACAAAATTCATTTTGCAGTTCATATATCAAGGAATAATTTCAACTTTCAAGTCTTATTATATAAGAAATAGATTTTGTAAGGCCCTGGCTGCCACAGAGAGTGATTCCTCCAATAAATCTGGGCAAAGTAAATTGAAAACTTTCTGAAAAGGGTTCGCCATTCAATATGCCATTGAGAATATGTGTAATTCGTGGGAGAAGTTCATGATATCAATATTAAAAGGAGTTTGGAAGAAATTGATTTAAATCTTCATGGATGACTTGGATGGTTTCAAGACTTCCATGGAGGAAGTAACTGCAAATATGGTGTAAATCACAAGAGACTTAGAAGTAGAGTCTGAACATTTGACTGAATTGCTGCAATGTCATGATAAAACCTGAACAAATGAGGAGACGCCTCTTATGAGTGAGCCAGGAAAGTGGTTACTTCAGATGGAATTTACTCTTGGTGAAGATGCTATGGACATTGTAGAAATGACAACAAAAGAGCTAGGATGGAGGGCGTGCCCAAGGTGGCCGAATACGAACAGCTCCAGCCTCCAGCTCCCAGGGTGAGTGACACAGAAGATGGGTGATTTCTGCATTTTCAACTGAGGTACCAGGTTCATCTCACTGGGGCATGTCGGACAGTTGGCGCTGGTCTGCAGGTGCAGCCCGACCAGTGAGAGCTGAAGCAGGGCGAGGCATCGCCTCACCTGGGAAGTGCAAGGGGGAAGGGAATTCCTTTTCTTAGCCAAAGGAAAGTGAGACACACAACACCTGGAAAATCGGGTAACTCCCACCCTAATACTGAGCTTTACCAAGGGTCTTAGCAAACTGCACACCAGGAGATTATATCCCACACCTGGCCCATAGGCTCCCATGCCCATGGAGCCTCCCTCATTGCTAGCACAGCAGTCTGCGATCTAACTGCAAGGCGGCAGCGAGGCTTGGGGAGGGGCATCCACCATTGCTGAGGCTTAAGTAGGTAAACAAAGCCACTGGGAAACTCGAATTGGGTGGAGCCCACCACAGCTCAAGGAAGCTGGCCTGCCTCTGTAGACTCCTCCTCTGGGGACAGGGCATAGCTGAAAAGAAAAGCAGCAGAAACCTCGGCAGAGGTAAATGCCCCTCTCTGACAGCTTTGAAGAGAGCAGTGGATCTCCTAGCATGGAGGTTGAAATTTGAGAACGGACAGACTGCCTGCTCAAGTGGGTCGCTGACCCCTGAGTAGCCTAACTGGGAGACATCCCCCACTAGGTGCAGACCGACACCTCACACTTCACACGGCGGGATACACCCCTGAGACAAAGCTTCCAGAGCAAGAATCAGACAGCAACACTTGCTGTTCAGCAATATTCTATCTTCTGCAGCCTCCGCTGTTGATACCCAGGCAAACAGGGTCTGGAGTGGACCTCAAGCAAACTCCAGCAGACTTACAGCTGAGGGTCCTGACTGTTAGAAGGAAAAGTAACAGAAAGGACACCTACACGAAAACCCCATCAGTATGTCACCATCATCAAAGACCAAAGGCAGATAAAACCACAAAGATGGGGACAAAGCAGTGAAGAAAAGCTGGAAATTCAAAAACTCAGAGCGCATCTCCCCCTTCAAAGGAATGCAGCTCATTGCCAGCAACGGAACAAAGCTGGAGGGAGAATGACTTTGACGAGTTGAGAGAAGAAGGCTTCAGTCGATCAAACTTCTCAGAGCTAAAGGAGGAACTACGTAACCAGTGCAAAGAAATTAAAAACCTTGAAAAAAGAATGGATGAATGGATAACTAGAATAATCAATGCAGAGAAGACCTTAAAAAAACTGATAGAGATGAAAACCATAACACAAGCACTACGTGACAAATGCACAAGCTTCAGTAACGGACTCGATCAACTGGAAGACAGAGTATCAGTAATTGAAGATCAAATGAATGAAATGAAGTGAAAAGAGAAGTGTAGAGAAAAAAGAGTAAAAGGAAATGAACAAA
>NW_012114744.1:7315834-7323426 GCF_000951035.1 Colobus angolensis palliatus | reverse complement strand
ACATGTATACACATGTAACAAACCTTCACGTTGTGCACATGTACCCTAGAACTTAAAGTATAAAAAAAAAAAGAGGCTATCACATGAACTTAGTTATTGAAATATCTCTTCTGTTCTATTGGTCTTGCTGTATGATCATGTTTAATACAGTGCTATTTTAATTAAAAGCTTTATAGTATGCTTTAATATCTGTCAGAATTGTATTTCCTCATTGTTCTTCTCTCACAGTTTTATTGACACTTCTTTTTTATAGTTATACCTCGGAGATATGTGGGTTTGATTCCAGACCACCACAATAAAGCAAATATTGCAATAAAGTATGTCACACAAATTTTTTTGTTTCTCAGTGCATGTAAAAGTACACTATACTGTAGTCTATTAAGTGTGGAATAACATTATATCTAAGAAAGTAATGTACATATCTTAGTTAAAATACACTATATTGCTAAAAAATTCTAATGATCATCTGAGCCTTCAGTGAGTTGTAATCCTCTTACTGGTGGAGATCTTGCTTCCATGTGGATGGCTGCTGACTGATCAGGGTGGTCCAAGCTGATGAAGGCTAGGGTGACTGTGGCAATTTCTTAAAATAAGACAATTATTAAGTTTGCCACATCAATTAACTCTTCCTTTCATGCAAGATTTCTCTTTGGCATGTGATAGAGTTTAATACCATTTTACCCACAGTAGAAATTATTTCAAAATTGGAGTCAATCCTCTCAAATCCTGCCACTGCTTTATCAACTAAGTTCACGTGATATGTAAGGCATCTCAAGTAATTGGGAAAAACAGACTATTGAATTAATGGCATTGTGACATTGTGGGTAACATCTGGAAAAAATTAAATTATGTCCATATTTGATACTGCATACCAAGATAACTTCCAAACAATAAAAATTTAAATCAAAACCCAAAATGTTAAAAATACTAAAAAACAATGCAAGAATTATTTTATAACCTCAAAGTGAAGATGACCTCTGTAACTATGACACAAATTCCAGAAGCCACAAAAGAGTAGCCTAATATATTCACCTCTGTAAAACTTGTAACAACAACCACCAAAAAAAACTTCTGTATCATGAAACACTAAACACAAAGTAAAAACCCATAACAAACTGGGAGAGAATTCTTTTATTTTTTTGACAAAAGGCTAAGTTCCCATGTATGTAAGAGCTCTTATTGGTTAGTAAGAAAGATAACAACCCAGAAGAAAAATACAGATTTTTATGAACAGATGTTTTACAGAAAGTTAGTTGCAAATGACTCTTGAGCATATAAAAAGATATTCTTCACTCCTGATAACAGAAATACATTTGAAAACTATATTGAGATATATTTTACCTATCAGATTTGCAAAATTAAATTTCCAAATTTGCTAATACAGCATTGGTGAGGAAGTAGAAAACAGATGCTTTCATACATCGATTGTGGGATGGCAGATTGGTACAATATGAAAAAGTGGCACTTTGGCAGTGTATATTGCAACAGCTTATATCCATCAATCCAGCAAATCTACTTCTAAGAATTTACCTGAGAGGTTTACTTACATATATGCAAATAGAGATGTACAAGGATATATGTGTAAAACCGTGCAGCCCTATTTGTGACGGCAAATATGTGTAAACAACCTTATTTTCATCTATACAGAAATAGTAAAATAAATGATATACCTAACCAAACACTATTTAAATGTTTTTAAATTCTCATGTATTAACATGGGGAGATTGTCAAGATACACTTAATGGGGAAGAAAGGCAAGTTTGTAACAGTCTAGTACAATACCATAATGTAGAAGTGTGTGTGTGTTTTCCTTATTTAAAAAATAATATCTGAAAAGATGAAGAAACTAGGTTGGACGCAGTGGCTCAGACCTGTAATCCCGGCACTTTGGGAGGCTGAGGCAGGTGGACAGCTTGAACCCAGAAGTTTGAGATCAGCCGGCGCAACACCTTGTCTTTACAAAAAGCAGAAAAAAATAGGTGGATGCGGTGGCACATGTTTGTAGTCCCAGCTACTCAGGAGTCTGAGGTGAGAGGATCCCTTAAGCCTGGGAGGCAGAGATTGGAGTGAACTGAGATCCTGCCACTTCATTCCAGCTGAGGTGACAGAGCAAGACCTTGTCTCAAAACCAAACCAAACCAAAACAAACAAACAAACAAAAAACTAGGAGTGATTACCCATAGGAAGACAGATGAATGCGGATGGTAAACAGGAAGGGAAGAAAAATTTTCACCACTTACCTTCTTATACTTCTTGATATTTGTTTCATGCTTATTAAACAGTAGCAATTTATTAAATAAAACAATTTTTTAAACTGAGATATATATTCCCAGTTTGCACAATATTACAAAACTTAATTTTCTGAAATGTAATCTAGTTTTGATATTCATTTATAAACCTGAAGTGGTGTGGCACACTTTTATACCTTTAAGTTTATTCCTTGGCCCTCTGCAGGCTAGATTCTACTGAATTTGCTCTTTCAAAACTCACTAACAGCTTCCTAATTCCCAAACCCAATAATGACTTTTCCATTCTCCTCTCATTTGAATTCCCTTCTGTGTTGGATGCTGCTGTCCACCTCCTTCCTTACTGAAACACTGCCCCTTTGTTAGTACTTTATCATCTACTAAAGTCCTGGCTCTCCTTCATAGCATTCACTCTCCCTTGAGCTCTAGGAATAGCAGGATAAGAATAAGATTGTTTTCAATTGTCTTTCCTGGTTAAATACCTTACCACCCTTGACATTTGCTGGAGCTTGTAATTCTTACTGTGTAAAGCACTTAATTATCAAAAGCCCTGTTGCCAACAACTGAAGATTATCTTTGGTTGAAGGGGCAAGAAATAATTAGGAGCTTTGTTATTTCATTTCCTTCTAGTTACTATTCTCTGTTTTGAAGGTGGTATACAGAATATGTAGAAGCAGTAGAATTGGAGCCCGGGACTTGAGAGGAACAGGCTTTGAAACCAGATTACCCGGGCTCAAAGTCCAACCTCATCCCTCACTAGGGTGTAACCTTCAGCAAGTTATTCAAACTTTAGCTCGGTGAGTTACTACAACTGTGCCTGTCTTACTTACTTCTCCCTAAAATGGAGGAGCCATGATAGTACCTAGATCATTGCACTCTTGGGTAGTATTTATGAGGGAATAGACATAGAATCACTTTGAACCATTCCTGGTATCCGGGCTCTTACATCTATGGCTAGTAACAGTCCATGTAGAAAATTCTAGAGCACTAATTCCAGAGTCAGTACCCTGAATTCTAGTCTCATTTCTACTACTACCTTGATCTAAGTTTTGGATACATTTTCTGAGTTTCAGCTTCCCTGTTTATAAGACAGAAGGCTAAAATACAATCTCAAAAATTCTTTTCTGTCAATATAATTCTAAACACCTGCTTTGAGGAACAATGTCTTAAGCCCGTTATTTCAAAGTCTCATAGCTAAAGCACTGCTTTGTGTATGAATTGGGAAGCTTTTCTGAAGGTCAGGATTAATAACTTTACAAAATGGGAAACATACAGGCTTATTTTATGAAGACATTTAGTATTTTACTTATTTTTAAACAAAGCCACTTCTGTTAGGACAAGAAAAAAATCATATTCTTAAGAGATAAAGTGGTTCTAAAGTTGAATATTTACTAATCAACACAGGTTCTTAGAAATTTATAATACTGGGGAATAAAACCAAAAGTGCACAGATTAGAAATAGATTGATCAGGCAAGGCACAGTGACTTATGCCTTGGGAGTTTGAGGCAGGTGGATCACTTGAGCTCAGGAGTACAAGACCAGCCTGGGCAACATAGAAAGATCTCTGACTGTACAAAAAATACATACACACACACATGCACACACGAATGTGCACACACGAATGCACACACACACATGAATGCACACACAGCTGGGCATGGTGGTGCATGCCTGTAGTACCAACGACTCAGGAGACTGAGATGGGAGGATCTTTTGAGCTAAGATCATGCCACTGCACCCCAGTCTGGGCACTAGAGAGAGACTCAGTCTCAAAAAATAAATACACAAATAACAAATAAAAAAAGAACAGAAAAAGAAAAAAGAAAGAAATCAGCTGATCAACAGAAAAGCCCTTACATTCGAAATAAAATATTTATTGAATGAGGGGAGGCAGTTTCCAAGGTGGTCAAATAGGGAACAGCTCCAGTCTGCAGCTCCCAGTGTGATTGATGTAGAAGATGGGTGATTTCTACGTTTCCAACTGAGGTAACTGGTTCATCTCCTTGGGACTGGTTGGACAGTGGGTGCAGCCCACGGAGGGTGAGCCAAAGCAGGGCAGGGCATTGCCTCACCTGGGAAGCACAAAGAGTCAGGGGATTTCCCTTTCCTAGCCAAGGGAAGCCATGACAGGCTGTACCTGGAAAAATGGGACACTCCCATACAAATACTGTGCTTCTCCCAAGGTCTTAGCAACCAGCAGACAAAGAGATTCTCTCCCATACCTGGATCAGCAGGTCCCACACCCACAGGGTCTTGCTCACTGCTAGCACAGCAGTCTGAGATATAACTGCGAGGCAGCAGCCTGGCTGGGGGAGGGGCATCTGTCATTGCTGAGGCTTGAGTAAGGTAAACAAAGTGGCTGGGAAGCTTGAACTGGGCAGAACCCACCATAGCTCAGCAAGGCCTACTGCCTTTACAGACTCCACCTCTGTGGGCAGGGCATAGCTGAACAAAAGGCAGCAGACAACTTCTGCGGACTTAAACATCCCTGTCTGACAACTCTAAAGGGAGCAGTGGTTCTCCCAGCACGGCGTTTGAGCTGTTGAGAATGAACAGACTGCCTCCTCAAGTGGATACCTGACCCCCATGTCACCTAACTGGGAGACACTTCCCAGTAGGGGTCAACAGATAGCTCATATAGGCGGGTGCCCCTCTGGGACAAAGCTTCCAGAGGAAGAATCAGGCAGCAACATTTGCTGTTTTGCAATTTTTGCTGTTCTGCAGTCTCTGCTGGTGATACCCAGGCACACAGGGTCCGAAGTGGACCTCCAGCAAACTCCAACAGACCTGCAGCTGAGGGACCTGACCATTAGAAGGAAAGTTAACAAATAGAAAGAAATAGCGCCAACATCAACAAAAAGGACATCTACACCAAAACCCCATCTGTAGGTCACCAGTCTCAAAGAGCAGAGGTAGATAAAACCATAAAAATGGGGGAAAACCAGAGCAGAAAACCTGAAAATTCTAAAAAACAGAGCACCTCTTCTCCTCCAAAGGATCACAGCTCCTTGCCAGCAATAGAACAAAGCTGGATGGAGAATGACTTTGACGACTTGACAGAAGTAACCTTCAGAAGGTCAGTAATAACAACCTTCTCTGAGCTAAAGAAGCATGTTCAAACCCATTGCAAGGAAGCTAAAAACCTTGAAAAAAAGTTAGACGAATGACTAACTAGAATAAACAGTGTAGAGAAGACCTTAAACGACCCTAAGGGAGCTGAAAACCACGGCACAAGAACTTCATGACACATGCACAAGCTTCAATAGCTGATTCAATCAAGTGGAAGAAAGGTTATCAGTGATTGAAGATCAAATAAATGACATAAAGTGAGAAGACAAGGTTAGAGAAAAAGGAGTAAAAAGAAATGAACAAAGTCTCCAAGAAATATGGGACTATGTGAAAAGACCAAATCTATGTTTGATAGGTATACCTGATAGTGATGGGGAGAATGGAACCAAGTTGGAAAACACTCTTCAGGATATTATACAGGAGAATTTCCCCAACCTAGCAAGACAGGACAACATTCAAATTCAGGGAATACAGAGAATACCACAAAGACACTCCATGATAAGAGCAACCCCAAGACACATAATTTTCAGATTCACCAAGGTTGAAATGAAGGAAAAAATGTTAAGGGTGGGCAGAGAGAAAGGTCGGGTTACCCACAAAGGGAAGCCCATCAGACTAACAGTGGATCTGTAGGCAGAAACCCTACAAGCCAGAAGAGAGTGGGGGACAATATTCAACATTCTTAAAGGAAATAACTTTCATCCCCGAATTTCATATCCAGCCAAACTAAGCTTCATAAGTGAAGGAGAAATAAAATCCTTTATAGACAAGCAAATGCTGAGAGATTTTGTCACCAGCAGGCCTGTCTTACAAGAGCTCCTGAAGGAAGCACTAAACATGGAAAGAAACAGCTGGTACCAGCCATTGTAAAAAAAAAAAAAAAAAAAAAAAACAATTGTAAAGACCATCAATGCTATGAAGAAACTGCATCAATTAACAGGCAAAATAACCAGCTAACATCATAATGACAGGATCAAATTCACACATAACAATATTATCCTTAAATATAAATGGGCTAATGCCCCAATTAAAAGACACAGACTGGCAAATTGGATAAAGAGTCAAGACCCATCAGTTTGCTGTATTCAGGAGACCCATCTCACCTGCTGAGACACACATAGGCTCAAAACAAAGGGATGGAGGAAGATCTACCAAGCAAATGGAAAGCAAAAAAAACAGGGGTTACAATCCTAGTCTCTGATAAAACAGACTTTAAACCAACAAAGATCAAAAGAGACAAAGAAAGCCATTACATAATGGTAACGGGATCAATTCAACAAGAAGAGCTAACTATCCTAAATATATAAATATATATGCACCCAATACAGGAGCATTCAGATTCTTAAAGCAAGTCCTTAGAGACCTACAAAGAGACCTAGACTCCTATGCAATAATAATGGGAGTCTTTAACACCCCACTATTAGACAGATAAATGAGACAGAGGTTAACAAGGATATCCAGAACTTGAACTCAGCTCTACACCAAGCAGACCTAATAGACATCTACAGAACTCTCCACCCCAAATCAACAGAATATACATTCTTCTCAGCACCACATTGCACTTATTCTAAAATTGACCATATAATTGCAAGGAAAGCACTCCTCAGCAAATATAAAAGAACAGAAATCACAACAAACAGTCGCTCAGACCATGGTACAATCAAATTAGAACTCAGGATTAAGAAACTCACTCAAAATTGCACAACTACATGGAAACTGAACAACCTGCTCCTGAATGACTACTGGGTAAATAAAGAAATGAAAGCAGAAATAAAGATGTTCTTTGAAACCAATGAGAACAAAGATACAACATACCAGAATCTCTGGGACAAATTTAAAGCAGTGTGTAGAGGAAAATTTATAGCCCTAAATGACAAGAGAAAGCAGGAAAGATCTAAAATTGACACCCTAACATCACAATGAAAAGAACTAAAAAAGCAAGAACAAACACATTCAAAAGCTAGCAGAAGGCAAAAAATAACTAAGATCAGAGCAGAACTGAAGGAGATAGAGACATAAAAAAAAAAAAACCCTTAAAAAAATCAACGAATCTGGGAGCTGGTTTTTTGAAAATATCAACAAAATTGATAGACTGCTAGCAATACTAATAAAGAAGAATAGAGAAAAGAATCAAATAGGAGCAATAAAAAATGATACAGGGGATATCACCATTGATCACATAGGAATACAAACTACCATCAGAGAATACTATAAACACCTCTGTGCAAATAAACTAGAAAATCTAGAAGAAATGGATACATTCCTGGACACATACA
>NW_012114744.1:7254873-7315449 GCF_000951035.1 Colobus angolensis palliatus | reverse complement strand
AGCATATAAACAGAACCAAAGACAAAAACCACATGATTATCTCAATAGATACAGAAAAGGCCTTTGACAAAATTCAACAGCCCTTCATGCTAAAAATTCTCATTAAACTAGAGATTGATGGAATGTATCTCAAAATAATAAGAGCTATTTATGGCAGACCTACAGCTAAAATCATACTGAATGGGCAAAAATTGGAAGCATTCCCTTTGAAAACTGGCAGAAGACAGGGATGCCCTCTCTCACCACTCCTATTCAACATAGTGTTGGAAATTCTGGCCAGGACAATCAGGCAAGAGAAAGAAATAAAGGATATTCAATTAGGAAAAGAGGAAGTCAAATTGTCTCTGTTTGCAGATGACATGATTGTATATTTAGAAAACCTCATTTTCTCAGCCCCAAATCTCCTTGAGCTGATAAGCAACTTCAGCAAAATCTTAGGATACAAAATCAATGTGCAAAAATCACAAGCATTCCTATACACCAATAACAGACAGAGAGCCAAATCATGAGTGAACTCCCATTCACAATTGCTACAAAGAGAATAAAATACCTAGGAATTCAACTTACAAGGGATGTGAAGGACCTCTTCAAGGAGAACTACAAATCACTGTTCAATGAAATAAAAGAGGACATAAACAAACGGAAGGACATTCCACACTCATGGATAGGAAGAATCAATATAGTGAAAAAGGCCATACTGCCCAAAGTAATTTATAGATTCAAGGCAATCCCCATCAAGCTACCAATTACTTTCTTCACAGAATTGGAAGAAACGAGGTATTTATTTTGACATCACTAAGTTGAAATTTGAGTATTAGACCTCAACCTTATTTTTGAAAACAAGTCACTCCTTAAATCTCACAATCTTCTGACCCCTTGGCTAAAACTCTGGGGCTCTGTCTTTAATATGTTACTGTCATTTACTCCTTAAGTCCAATATAGTCCTGAGCCTAGGCTGACCATTCGCTTCACTCCATTGCCACAACGTCTACATTTTCTTCACATCTCAACCTGGTGGCTGCAGACTGGCTGACTTTGGCCTTTTTATTTTCAAGCAATCATGAAGTCCATTGACAAGTGCCTTCTTCTTTAAAGCACTTTCCCTGAATACTTGTATCTCAAGAATTCATATTGATTTGCTGCTCTCTCATTAATAGGTCTAAATTTCTCTGCCAGACTCAGAGTTAGGCCTCCTTTAGCTGCCCTAGTCTCTTTTCTTACTGCTTTCTTCCCCTCTGTTCCGTCTGTCCCATATATTTCAGTTACCTCATGGACTCCATACACAATGTCCTCCTCATTACTGATTTCATGCAGGTAATTAGCATGTCAAGTCTTTTTTTTTTGAGACAGGCTCTTGCTCTGTTGTCCAGGCTGGAGTGCAGTGGCACAACCATAGCTCACCAAAGCCTTGAAGTCCTGGGCTCAAGTGATCCTCTCGCCTTAGCCTCCTAAATAACTAGGACTACAGGCATGCACCACTACACCTAATTTTTTTGTAGACATGTTGTAATTTCTTTTTGTTATGTTGCTCAGGCTGTCGGGCCTTATTTTTTATTGAAGCTTTACATATTTACTGATATCTTTTATGCATTTGCTATTAATAACTCAATTTCATGACTCTCAAATTATTTCAGGTTCATGCCTTATAAAAAAAAACTTAAATGGTCATCACAATGCAATGATCTACTTACTTTTTGGGAATATATGACTTGAACTTAAAATTAGTTCTTTTACTGACCAGTTGTGTTTCTGCTGGCAAATCATACTCTGAGCCTCACGACGTGTTATAAATATTAAATGAAAAAGATGAAGAGCTATTTTGTCAGCCCTAATTGCAATACCGGTACCATTGTTTTCAATACGTTATTTCCACACAGAACAACACATCCTTAAAGTATTAGATAAATAGAAGGTCTGTTGAAGGTGTTTAACAAGTGTACAAAATATGTTTCAAAAAGCCACAAAGTGAAGTTTCAAATTTTTAAAAAATTGGAGTTAACTGTAAAGCCATTGGTATTAATATAGTTTAGTTCTAAATATTGAATTAGATGGCAATTCTTATGAGAAAGAATTATAACAACAAAATTGATGAGACACTGTTTACTGAAGTGTTTGCTAAAAGAAACATTACTATCAGCTGACTACACCCATTACAAGTTACAAGAGATCTTTCCTAATTGCATTGTGTTGTCACTGATAAAAGATCTATTTGTATGAATAGAGAGAGTCTAACTAGGGCCTCTTTGCAGAGTAATTCTGATTCTATATATTTTTTCCCTGTTACCATTCTTTGTGGTATCCACAGGCAACTACATTGAAATCAGTGTAGACTTGATCTATTGAGGAAGTTTAATGGGAAATGCTAATGACCAGGAAATGTTAATGAGCTGGGAACATACATCCTAGCTGAGATGAAAAGCATCATAAGAGAATAATTAACATTAGAACTCACAACTTGGTTGCTAAATTATTTTATAATTTAAGAATATCGGACTAAAAAGCAGAAATACAAAGTACTTTGAAAGATTATTTAGTTGTTGACGTGTCTTTTCTACACTACTTTAGCATACACTGAACACAAGATTTAAAACTGAAGTAGTAACAAAAATAGAGCTTGTGTATACCTATGGAAAGCTAAGACTGTTGGTCTTAGCAGAGACTTTTTTTTTTTTTGAGACGGAGTCTCGCTCTGTCGCCCAGGCTGGAGTGCAATGGCGCAATCTGCACTCACTGCAAGCTCTGCCTCCCGGGTTCACGCCATTCCCCTACCTCAGCCTCCCAAGTAGCTGGGACTACAGGCGCCCGCCACCACGCCCAGCTAATTTTTTTGTATTTTTAGTAGAGATGGGGTTTCACTGTGTTAGCCAGGATAGTCTAGATCTCCTGACCTCGTGATCCGCCTGCCTCAGCCTCCCAAAGTGCTGGGATTACAGGTGTGAGCCACTGTGTCCGGCCAGCTGTGACTTTTTAAAGAGATTTTTGTCTCTCAGAGACAGTCAACTGACCACCAAAATTTGGGCTTCCTTTCCCATAGTTTAGAGTTGTTGTGAAGAAGCAATTGCCCAGATAATGATTATACTTCCAAATTCTCTTTGCATCCAAGTAGGACCATGTGACCAATTCTCCCCAGTGGGATATGAACAGAAGTGATCCATTTCTGGGAGAGAGTAAGGAAGGAAGAAGAAAAAAAATGCTAATTAAAAAAAATCAAATTGTGAGTTGCTTAATGTGTTTCAATAGTACAAGTGTAGATTATTTAACTGAGTTGTTATCTAATTCAGTAAAATGCCTAAACACTAGGATATGATTTAAAGGTATGTCTTGATTATAAATAAGACTCTCAAATATCCCTGGCCACTGGATATGGAGCTTCTCTGCTAAATAAGCTATTATTAGTCTTAGATTTCCTTACCGGGGAAAAGTTCATTACAGTTTCAACCAAAGGAAGAAAGTAAAGAGCAAGGAATTCAGCTGTACAAAATAAAAGACCCAAGCATTTGAGCAGGTGTCATTTCAGTTCTGATCAAAATAATTCCAGTTCAGTGTGTATGCTGTGTTAGTGGGAATGTGATTGGTGGTGGCCAGACACTGCTGAAAGAAGAGCCAGAAAGCTAGAAACTCCAAAACATTCTGTTTAAATCTAAGTCCCAGGTAGGTAGCCGTAAGAATGAGCTTGATGACTTCAAAGAAGTTTTAGGTCAGAAAATAGACAAGTAGCCACTGACAAAAAGGAGGGTTTTGAATAGCTAGGTCAGAATTGTATCTTTTAAAATTTGGGCCCTTAAGGGAGAAGTTAATTGGATAGTAGAGTGGATTCTAAAGGATAGATGCAAAATTCACTAGGAAATTAATGTTTTTCTCATCCTTTTATAGTAATATTTAATTGAATTATATAATAATAAAGCAATACAGCCAGCATAAACACTTTAGGGAACACAGTGACCGTTGGGACATCAGCCATTGCTTTATTACAAACTGCCCTCAAAACTTAGTGTTTCAAAACATCTACCTTTTAAGATTTTTAATTAACAAATAGTAATTGTATTTATAGGGGGTACAATATGATGTTTTGATACATCTATACATTGTATAAATTAAATCAAGATTAAATCAAGCTAATAAACATCTATCACCTCATCTACTAATTGTTTTTTGTGAAATATTTAAAATTGAATCTTTTAGCAAGTTTGAAATATACTATATAATATTAAATGTGGTCACCATGTAGCACAATGGACCACTAACATGTTTGCTAGAACTAAAAATAGGACTATTTTCTGTCTAACTGAAACTTTGTATCCTGTGACCAACATCTTCTCTTTCCCCATCTCCAGACCCCAACCAGGGATAATCACCATTCTATTCTTTGTTTCCATGAGTTCAAATTTTTAATTTTTCCATTTCTGAGAATACAATCAATATATGGTTATTAACTATAGTTATCATGTTATACAAGAGATCTCTTGAACTTATTCTTCCTACCTAAATGAAATTTTATATCCTTTGACCAACATTTTCTCAACCCCCTTTCTTCCCACTGTCCTAGCCCGTGGCAACCACCTTTCTACTCCCTACCTCTATGAGTTTAACTATTTTAGATTCCACATATAAGTGAGAACATGCTCTCTGTGCCTGGCTTGTTTCACTTAACATCATGGCCTCCAGAGTCATCCATATTGAAGGAAATAACAGGATGTCCTTCTTTTTATGGCCAAATAGTATTACATTGTGTATATATACTACATTTTCTTTATTCACTCATCTGTTGATGGACACTAAAATTAATTCTGTTTCTTGGTTGTTATTCACAATGCAAAATAAACATGGGAGAATAGATATCTCTTTGACATACCAACGTAATTTCCTTTGGATATATATCCACTAGTGAGATTGCTGGATCATATGGTAATTTTATTTTTAGTTTTTTTGAGAAATCTTCATACCGTTCTCCATAATGGCTAATTTACATTCCCATCAACAATGTACAAGGGTTTTTTTTTCTTTCACATTCTTGCCAACACTTGTTATCTTTCTTTTTTGATAATAGGTATTCCAACAGGCATAAGGTTGTATCTCATTGTGGTTTTAAATTACATTCTTCCAATGATTAGTTATGCTGAACATTTTTTATATTCCTGTTTGCCATTTGTGTGTCTTCTTTTGAGCAATGTCTATTTAGGCCTTTTGTCCATTTTTAATTGGATTGCTTTCTTGCTATTTTAAAATATATTTTGGATATTAACTGACCCTTTTTCTGATATATGGATTGCAAATATTTTCTCCCATTCCACAGGTTGTCTCTGTTGACTGTTTTTCCCTTGGCAGTGCAAAAAACTTTTGGTTTGATGTACTACATTTGTCTATTTTTGTGTTTGTTGCCTGTGCTTTCAGGTTTATATCCAAAAAAATTATTACGCAGACCCATGTTATAGAGATGTCCCCCTGTGTTTTCTTCTAGTAGTTTTACAATTTCAGGTCTTTTGTTTAAGTCTTTAATCCACTTGGAGTTTATGTTTGTATACGGTGTGAGATAAGGGCCTAATTTCATTCTTCTGCATGTGTATATGCAGCTTTTCCAACATCATTTATTGAAGGGGCAGTCTTTTCTGCATTAGTGTTCTAGATAACTAGGTCAACAATGAGTTGGTTGTAAATATATGAATTTATTTCTGGGCTCTCTAGTCTGTTCCATTGGACTATGTATCTGTTTTGATGCCACTACACACTGTCTGATTACTATGGCTTTGCAGCATATTTTGAAGTCAGGTAGTGTGATGTCTGTAGCTTTGTTTTTCTTTTTTTGTTTGTTTGAGACAATGTTTCACTCTTATTGTCCAAGATGGGGTGCGATGGTATGATCTCGGCTCACTGAAATCTCCGCTTCCTAGGTTCAAGCAATTCTCCTACCTCAGCCTCTCAAGTAGCTGGAACTACAGGCATGCGCCAACATGCCCAGCTAATTTTTGTATTTTTAGTAGAGACAGGGTTTCGCCATGTTGGCCGGGTTGATCTCGAACTCCTGACCTCAGGTGATCTGCCCACCTCAGTCTCCTAAACTGCTGGGATTACAGGCATGAGCCACTGAGACTGGCCTGCTTTGTTTCTGTTGTTTGTTTTTTGTGGGTTTTTTGTTTTTGTTCAAGATTCCTTTAGCTGTTTGGGGGTCTTTTGTGGTTTTATGCAAATTTTAGGATTATTTTTCTGTTTTTATATAAAATGTCATTAGAATTTTGATTGAGATAACATTGAATCTATAGATCACTTTGAATAGTATGGACGTTTTAACAATATGAATTCTTCTAATTCATGAACATGCAGTATCTTCCCATTCACTTATGTCTTCAATTTATTTCATGAATGTTTTATAGCTTTCAGTGTACAGGTCTTTCACTTTTGATTAAAATTTATTTCTATGTATTTTATTGTTTTTTTCTTAGCTATTGTAAATGAGATTGTTTCCCTGATTTCTTTTTCAGATAGTTAGCTGTTAGTATCTACGAATGGTATTTATTTTCGCATGTTGATTTTGTCTTCTGTAACTTTACAGAATTTGTTTCTTAGTTCTAACAGTTTTTTTGGTAGATTTTTTTTTTCTTTTTTATTATACTTTAAGTTCTCGGGTACATGTGCACAACGTACAGGTTTGTTACATATGTATACATGTGCCATGTTGGTGTGCTACACCCATTGACTCGTCATTTACATTGGGTATATCTCCTAATGCTATCTGCCCCCCTACCCCTACCCCACAACAGGCCCCGGTGTGTGATATTCCCCTTCCTGTGTCCAAGTGTTCTCTAAGGTTTTCTATATATAAGATCATGTCATCTACAAACAAAGACAATTTAACTCTTCCTTTCCAATTTGGATGCCTTTTTTTTTCTCTTACCTAATTGCCCTGGCTAGGACCTTTTCTTAGAGGTGAAAAGTGGGCATCTTTGTGTTGTGCCTGATCTTAGATTAAAATTTTTCAACCTTCCCCCGTTGAGTATGCTGTTAGCTATGAGTTTGTCATATACGACCTTTATCGTGTTGAAGTATATTCCTCTATATCTGCTTTCTTGAGAGTTTTTTTTTTTTTTTTTTATCGTAAGAAGGTGTTGAATATTGTCAACAATTTGTTGGCATTGATTGAGGTGATTATATGTTTTATCTCCTTCATTCCGTTAATGTGTTGTATCACATTTATGGAGTTGCGTTTGTTTAACTCTTCTTGCATCCCTAGGATAAAGTCCACCTGACCATTGTAAACACTGTGCTGTTGAATTTAATGTGCTATTCAGTTCAGTTTGTTAGTATTTTGTTGAGGATTTTTACACATATGTTCATCAGGGATATTGCCTTGTAATTTTCTTTTTTTTGTAGTGTTCTCATCTGGCTCTAACCTCATAATACGGGCCTCATAAAAGAGTTTGGATGTATTCCCTCATCTTCAATTTCGTGAAAGTGTTTGAGAAGGATCGGAATAATTTGTCTCTAGATGTTTGATGTTTGGTGGCACTCAACAGTGAAGCCATAAGATTCTAAGGTTTTCTTTGATAGAAAGCTTTTTATTACTGATTTTATCTCCTTATTCATATTGATCTGTTCAGATTTTCTATTTCTTTATGTTTCAGTCTTGGTAAGTTGTATGTGTTCAGGAGTTTACCCATTTCTTCTAATTTATTTAATTGTTGCTGTATAATTGTTCATAGTAGTCTCTTTCAGCCTTTGTATTTCTGTTGTATGAATTGTAATGTCCTGATTTTCACTTTTTTTTTATTTGGGTCTTCTCGCAGAAAATAAATTTTTTAATGGCAACCATGTTTCAAAATTATATGTTATAATAAACATGCATCTTGTATACTCTCAATGCAGATAATTCATTTCATTAAAAAGAATATTTTACAATGATGTAATATAAGTAAATATGATTATATTACTAGATGTGGCCAAAAATTTTCCACTTACTCTATTACAGGAGATGTTATTAGAATTGTTAAGTGACTTTATCACAAGTTACTAGGCTCTGCATGTAACACACTATATTAATAGTATAATGGTGACATATTTTCCAAATTTATATTTATATTTACCATTTATATATAATTCATATTTACCATTGATATAAAAGGTAAAGCCTTTGAAAGAAACATTTCCCTAACCCAATAAAAAATTTCTTGAAGCACTGTATCTAAGGTTGAATTTCATTAATTACCTTCCCAAATCTCTAAGAGAATTCCAGGTGTGTCACATAATGGTCAATCTATTTTAATCAACATTTGTAATGACATGTCAATGTAATTAAAGACATAAAACAATCCTTGAAATTGCCAATGTGACCTATATTGAAATACAAATTTAACACTAGGTTGAAAGGTTCAATGTTTGACTATTTGTTCTTTCAATGTATACTAGTACTACTGCTACTGATGATGATGATGATAATAATAATAATAATAATAATAATAAAGCCTTCACAGACTTCATGGTTCACAAAATATAATCTCACATCATATTCTTTTCTGAATGATTGTGAAGACTGTGCTTTATGCCTAGCACTATTTTCCACTTAATAATGCCTCAGATTTGACCAGTGCCTCTTTCAAAATTAATCATGTTAACTCTGATACTACCTGGAAGATCTGTTCCTCTTCTTATTTCTCTTGGCAGTTCATAAATAATCTGCATAATTCACAATTGCCTCTCAGTATGTCCTTTCTGTGTTACTTTACAAATTTCTAGTTGTAACATCTGTTTCAGCCCCCCTCACAGCAATTGTTTGGGATTCTAGCATTCATCACTTATTGTGCATACCAGTTGGATCATGTATAGGAAGCCCTGTTTTCAGGAATTTAAGCTGGCTGTGGTCCAGCACTCTCTTGGTTATAGTATCTCCTGACTTTAGAATTGACTTTAACTATGGCTAAGCAGGAATAAAGTTAATTAGATAATGTAATATACAATGGGAGGAAATAAACTTGGTGGGAAACTATTCTGCTCAAAATACTTTTAAACTTTTCAGAAAAATTTAAAAAGTTTTACTCAAAAGAATCACTGGGGAAAAAAATCTAGATATAAGACAAATGCAGAAATTAAGCTATAAAATATTTAGAGTCAGTTCTTAGCCAAGAATTGATTCAAGGTAAATTAAACTTAAAAAAACAAAAGCTTGAAGGAGGAAACTACAAATGATGCGTCTTCTGAGGCAGTAAGGGAAGCATTTTTACTTATGAGGAATTGGATAATCTTGGGTTGGTCACAAGCTTATGAGTTTTCATTATTATTGTTTTGTGATCTGGATAGGAGAGGTCATGGTTGTATGAATTGTTTGGAAGTCACTTAAAATAGGTTGTATGTCTTAGGTAAATAATTAGGACTAGAGAGTGGAAAGTTAATGTATTCTATCTAATTAGTCTAAATTAGAGCAGGTAGTAGTGATAAACTGAATCTCTGCACCCTCTGAATCAAACTCTAGAAGCATAAGACATACCATAGGAAGTTGTAAAAATGCAGATTCTTAGGCTCCACCTCTGATTCTTACACAGAAGATTTGGGGTGAAAATCTAAAACCTGAATATTGCATTTTGAGACAGATGTTCCATGGAACACACTTTAAAAAAACACTGCTAAATTGTATGATAAATTTATCATTTCCATGTAAACAAGAAAAAGAGCTTGTTTGAAGGGTAAAATCAATAAAAATTACCATGAAATGTGAAATTTGAATTTGCCTTATTTACAAAAATTGCCAGTTTTGCATGCAAAGCAGCAGTGCTTCAAGTATTTACAAACAGACATTTGCCTACATTGTGTAGTAGATACACTGTTTCTTTAATCGTTGGAGTTTAGTGTTAGAACCATTGAGACAAATTCTAGTATGTACAAATATGGCATGGGCATGGCCACAGAGTTGAACGTAGACTCTGGTGACAGGCCACCTATGTTCAAATCCTGTACTATCACATCATAGATAAGTGGACTTGTATAAGTTCCTTAACCTCTTTGTGCCTTAGATTTCTTATCTGTAAAATGAGAATGATAATACTTTATATAGACTATTGAGGAGAGCAAAGTATTTCATGTGTATAAAATGTTCAGAAACTTTTCTAGACTATCATAAACCCTCAATGAACTTGTTAGTTATCCAGTAGGTTACTGCTAAAATAAATTCAACTGATAGACTACAGTAACATATTTGGGATTAACTGAAAACATTATTGCTTAGCCTAAAATGTCAATGCTTAAGGAGAATAAAGTAAAGAGAATAAAGCTAAAATTTGAGTAAAGGCTCCACTCTGATCTTAAGCACTATCTCCCCAGTTGCTTACTAGTATATTTTCTAGATTTTTTAAAATTATTAATTGTTTGTTCTGTTTTTAAGAGAGAAGACAGAATTGACTGGAAATAATTTAGGGATACTAGAACAAACTTCTAATTTGCTTCCTTTCTGTAGAATCCGTGTTTCTCCTGTTCTCTGTTCTTCTACCCACTGTTGTTTTTTCATGAGGCCATGGTGAAATCAGAAATTATTTTCACTTTTACCCTCTTCTTTCCTATATTTGAAACCAGTACAATTTTTGTATAATTTGACTCATAGTAAAATAGAAAAACATAGAATTCACAAAACAATGTTTTCTTCCTTGGATCCATAGCCAAAAGGTAGACAATTAGAAAAGCAAAGATTCTGAGGCTCTGTGTCTTAGAGAAAATGCCTGACCATCATCACTTGGACTTGGTAGTACAGTGTCCAGCTAGTAAGCCATACCGGACTCACAGAGAGGATGTTCTTTATTAGAATGCATGTCCATCATCGGCAAAGCTCCAGTTTTGGAGCTAGGGTCTGACACAAGATTCCACATCATGGAGAAAGTCTAAGGAGAAGAGTGCTTAGATGTGAAGGCAAGATTCAGAGTGAGGTAACGGATTAAAACACAGGAAAATAAATCAGGCTCTCTTTTAACAACGTAAGGCAGCAGGAAGATCAATAACAAAAACCCACAGCAGTCATCTGTGGATCATGGGATTCCAGATATGGTAGAGGAGCCCAGTGGTAAGCCCAGCTGTGTGGGGCATCAACAGCTGTTGAAAACTTCCTGCTTGAATCTGAATTGGCTCAGAAACTAGCAAAATAGAGCCTCCAGTGAACCTTTCAAATAATGGGTGGGTCTAGTGAATTTTGTTGAATTGAATAAAATACAAGATCATTTCTTCAGTGTCACACTGCTGTGCCATATTGTGATTCAGGAGATAACAAATTGGTCTTGCTGAGTAGAACAGCAAATGAATCTTGGAGAGGATATTGCCAATGAAGAGCAACACATGGAGATAATGAATCACAAATGAAAGGGTTACCTGCAACTGGACAACATGTGTTTTATGTTACATAACTTCAACTGGTTTTAAGAACTGCTTTGTGTTGTTTAACAGAATAATATTTAATCTTTTTAATTAACTAAAACAAATTACTGAATGAAGTTTTCTTAAAGAGAAAATGCATTGTAAACATCATTTTTTAGGATGGACATAAAATACAAACATAAGATTGTTGCCCAAAAGACTTTTATTCTAAGCCTTGTACTTTAGATAGCTTGTTTCATTTTAATTTCATATCAGTTCAGTGTCAAAGTTTATCATTTTCTTAGGGCATAACTGTTCTCACATACAAAGAAAATGTGGATTATAATAAAATGCAAAATAACTCCAAAATGACATCTTGGATGTGGTACAGATCTTTCTTTGCTTTCCTGATTTCTTTCTCAATATTTAATATTTTTCTAAAACCTGTTCTTTTGTACTAACTTAGTACCTAGAAAAATAATTTTGATTATAACAATTCAAGAAAAGCACTAAACTTTATGATATATTACTGCAGGACTTGTCTCTTGGCAAGAAGCAGGAATGGTTGGCATTAATGAGAGCATGACAGTTCTGAAAGAAAGCCAGCTTATGGCATTATGAATCATATAGCTCTAAAACATTTATAAATGAATAAAAAGGCTTGGAGCTGACATGAATTATGAGTCTCATTATGGCACTGTAATTTCTCCAGCAATGCCTCAGAGGGGCATGACACCTCCCAAGAAAAGTTGTAAGGTTTCCATTATATAATTTTTTCTACTGGTTGGCTATGGTCAAGGTGGAATAGGTCTCTATCTCTGGGGTACACATGGCAACATATCTCTATATGTAAATGTTTCCATGGTAAAAATCCATCAAGACTCCTTTCTTCAAACATTACCATTGACCTTCAAGAAATAATACCAGTCCCTAGCAAGAAGACTTCCAATCTTTCCATTTCTCTAAGCAACATTCAGATAGGCTATAATGCACCTATTGTTTTCCATTCACACAAGCTGGCAAAAACTCAGTAACATTAACAAAGATAGTTCCTAGGGAAAAGAAGCACAGATTATTTAGTTAATTATAAGATTTTTGAAAAGGAATAAAAAGTAGGATGAACTACTGATCAGTGCAAATATAATGCACTGATATATAGTGCTCTTAGCATTAGCACATTTGAGATTTTTGCCATCTTAAAGCAGCTCAGGCTAACAAAACTTCACTTATAGAGTGAATTGGGGAAAAGGCTATTTAAAATAACTAGAAGCCTGCATTATGAATCATTTCCATGAAAATTTTGTATTATTTTCAAACAAAAAGGCTTATCAAAACATGAATTTAAGCAACAGCAAGCCTCTTTACTGTCAGATTTTCCATTACATTTTTACATGCAAATAAATATTTCTAAAATAACTTAAATTGGGTATTTACATGGTAAGAACCCTTCCACACATCCTTTTCTGTATCTACTATTTATCTATCATCTCCCACCCACTGTGATTAAGAGAAATATAGAATTACTATGATTCTAGTTTGTGACAGGAAAACTATAGGTTGTTAAATTTCTGTTCCCTTTTCATCTTAGGTTGAGAGGTAGACTTTAGATTGCAGCCTCCCTTACAGTGGGGTGGGGTCATATGACTGAGGTCTGGTCTATGAATGTGAGTAAAGGTGATGTTTGCCACTTAGAGTCCTGGTATATAAGAATATCCTGGGTAATACTTTTTGCTCACTCTTTTGCCTCAGCAGGTGAACAAGAGCTGTCAGAAGACTCTAAGACCTTAGGAAATGAGAAAGCTACCAGGTCAAAAGGATCCTGGCCCCTAAATAACTGTACAGCTCTTTGCTGGTCCTCACTGGATATAATGTAACTGATAAATAAACGTTTCTTATGTTAAACCACTGAGATTTAGGAATTATTTGCAATAGTTGTTAGCCTACCCTGGCAAATTAATATCAAACATAGTATTCCTATGAAAATATGAACTTAAAATATTCCTCATGTTTAAGACACAGACCAAAATTGAATATGTATTTTCCTTTCTTCCTTATCTATGTTTTATAGGAATGTATTCTCAGAGAGCTGTATATTCTATTTATTAGAAATTAGTGTTGTTAAAAAATAAACTGTTAGATTGAATCAAGAAATTGTTAGAAAAAATTCACATTCAGGAACGTGGTCTTGATTGATACCTAGGGGTACAGATCCAATTATTATTTGGATATGATCTTCCTTCACTTTAGTTATCCCTGAGTCCTAGTTTTCTACTGCTACCTCAGTCTCTGTCTTCTAATCCCATTATTATTCCAAAGCATTAATATTCCATATCTGACTGCACACCACCAGAATAGCCCTGTTTTCCTTTTTCCCTTTCCCTTCTACTGTAAGTGGAAAAGAACTTATTTTGCTGAATGATGGCTACAATTATTGTGTGTGGCTTAGCATGTTCATTTGTATTTGCTACACTAATCAGACTAATTTATAGTCCACAGAATATGGAAGGTTTTATTTTTTGAGATGATTAATACCTACATTTTCTTTTTTTCTGTGTGCCTTATCAGTATAGTGGATCTAAATTCCTTGTAGCAGCCACAAAAGTAGATAAAGAGCAAAATAACATTTTAACTCTGAAAATTGCCATAGAATATAAAGTTCTTTTTAGTACATTTAAACCACAAGATATGAATTTATAAAGCACATCTGTGTTTTAAGGAATGCACCTATAGTATCCTTAATAATTTAATAAAATTAAAGTGGTGTCATATTTTCAAATCATGGTTTCCTACACTTTTCTTTAGGAAGAACTCTACTTGCTTTCCAGTAATATTTACATCTCCCTAAAATTCATATGTTGATGTCTTAATACCTATTACCTCAGTATGTGACCTTACTTGTGGAGTCATTACAGATGTCGGTAGTTAAGATGAAGTCATACTGAAATAGAATGGGCCCCTAATCCAGTATTACTTGTGTCCTTATGAAAAAGGAAAAATTGGAGACAGACACACACAGGGAGAATGCCAAGCGAACACAAAGGCAGAGATCAGGTGAGAGACAGCAAAGAGTGACAGCAAACCACCAGGAGTTGGGGGACAGGCATAGAACAGATTTTCCCTCACACTTCTCAGAGTGACCAAGCTTGATGATGCCTTGGTCTCACAGACTTTTAGCCTCCAGAACTATGAGATAACAAATTTCTGTTGTTTAAGCCACCCAATTTGTGGTACTTTGTTTTGGCAGTTGGAGCAAATAAATACACATTAAAACCAAGAGTCCTGGGCCCAACACACTCACTGTGACTGTGCTATCAGAGTTATTCCTAAGACCCCCTAAAATACAAAAACAAAACAAACAACAACAACAAAAACAGTGAATGACCTTGGTAGGCCCACACTCTGGGTATCTTAGCCTTTTGGGGAAGAATGATATGATATAGTGGACTTATGTAGATACAATTGTCTAACATCTCCCATTTACTAAGGGCCATCTGCATGCTACCAATTGTTCAGGAAGTATGGAATTAGAAAAACTAAGATGTCTGCCCTCATAGAGCTAGCAAAAGGAAGACAAATAATAAACAAGTAAAAAAATGAATAAAGATTACTTTTAAAACAGTAAGGACAGTGAATATAACAGGAATAACATGACAGTGACTGGAGTGTTTCAAGGAGAATTGTCAGAAAAGACCTATGTATGGAGGAAACATCTGACTGGAGGCCTGAATGATGAGATGGGGCCAATTGTGAAAGGCCAGAGCAAGAACATTCCAGGCAGAGGAAATGAGGAGTAGCAAGGCCCTAAGGAAGACACACACTAGGTACTCCAGGAACATGAAGAAGACTCTGTGGCAGATCTCAATGAGTGGGAGGGGAGGAATATAAGCTGAAGTTTAAGAGGCAGTTGTCACTTTTGTTGAGCTATGGCATACAGATTGGATTTTATTCAAAGCATATCAGGGAAAACCCACCACCGATATTCAACTTGGGTTCTTTTCTATTTCCCTAAGTGTCGGCTGGTCTGTGAAATAAAGGGAAAGAGTACAAAAGAGAAATTTTAAAGCTGGGTGTCCAGGGGAGACATCACATGTTGGCAGGTTCCATTATGCTCCCTGAGCTGTAAAACCAGCTAGTTTTTATTAGTGATTTTCAAAAGGGGAGGCAGTGTGTGAATAGGGTGTGGTTCACAGAGATCACACGCTTCACAAGGTAATAAAATATCACAAAGGAAATGGAGGCAGGGCGAGATCACAGGACCACAGGATGGGGAGAAATTAAAATTGCTAATGAAGTTTTGGGCAAGCACTGTCATTGATAACATCTTATCAGGAGACAGAGTTTGAGAACACACAACTGGTCTGACCAAAATTTATTAGGCGGGAATTTCCTCATCCTAATAAGCCTGGGAGTGCTATGGGAGACTGGGGCTTATTTCACCCCTTTGTCTAAGACCATAAAAGACAGCCGTCCCTAAAGCGGCCATTTTAGAGGCCTCCCCTCAGGGACGCATTCTCTATCTCAGGGATGTTTCTTGTTGTGAAAAAGAATTCAGCAATATTTCTCCTATTTGCTTTTGAAAGAAGAGAAATATGGCTCTCTTCTGCCCAGCTCACAGACAGTCAGAGTTTAAGGTTATCTCCCTTGTTCCCTGAACATTGCTGTCATCCTGTTCTTTTTTCGAGGTGCCCAGACTTCATATCGTTTGAATACACATGCTCTACAAACAATTTATGAAGTTAATGCAATCATCACAGTGTCCTGAGGTGACATACATCCTCCTCAGCTTACGAAGATGATGGGATTAAGCGATTAAAATAAAGACAGGCATAGGAAATCACAAGGGTATTGATTGGAGAAGTGATAAATGTCTATGAAATCTTCACAATTTATGTTCAGAGACTGCAGTAAAGACAGGCATAAGAAATTATAAAAGTATTAATATGGGGAACTAATAATTGTCCATGAAATCTTCACAATTTATGTTCTTCTGCCATGACTTCAGCCAGTCCCTCCATTCGGGGTCCCTGACTTCCTGCAACAAAAGTATAACAGGAAGACTTTAGGAGATTTTAAGCAGAAGCTAACCTGACTAATTTAGGTTTTAAAGGGCCAGACTTGTAGGAAATTAAGACTAAAAGACGGGAAACCATCTTTTGTAATAGTCAAGATGAGTGATGATGGTGAATTGAACCAAGATGGTTTCAGTGCACAGGGCAGAACCAATAGGACTTGCAGTGAAGGGTGAGAGACTGAGATGAAGGAAGGCTGATTATAGAGTGAGGCTTGACACATTGCATGGGTGGTAGTGCCATCAACAAGGTAGGGAAGATTGGGGAAAATCAGGTGATATATATCTGGAAGTTATTAATCACTAGATGATATATGGTCACAGGACTGGATATGATCACGGAAGAGGAGAGTGCAGTTAGAAGCGAGACATGGCCCTTGAGCTGAACCACGGAACAAACAACATGGAGAGGTTTGTGAGAGAGAAAATTGACAATTCAGACTGAAAAGAAGAACCTGTGCAGTGGGAGGAAAACCCAAAGAAAATGGTGTCATAAAATCTACAAGATGGAAGAATATAAGGTGGAGGCCAAATGCTACCAAGTGGTTATTAAAATAAGAATTGGGAAGCAGTGATTGGATGGGGCAAATTTTGATATATATAACAAAAAATGATGCTCAGACACTGAATAACGGAGTTGGTTTGGTAAGCTGATGGTATGAGGAACCCTGGAGACAGGGAAGACAGGAAAATATTCTATGTAAGGGTATTGTCAAAGTTCTAATTAAAGAGACAGAAGAAACCACCAAGTGAAGTATGTTTTTGAAAACTTCTGTGTGTGTTTGTTTGGTTATATTTTGTTTTAGTAGCAATGTTGAGAGATCCTTCCCTTTCATGGAAACAAGAGTTGTATTTATTTGAGAAATTTTTTTTTCCTTAAAGGAAGAAATTAGAGTGGAGAGACAGCAGGGTCTATCATAAAAGACCTTGTAGATCAATTTAAAGAGTTGAAATTTTATTCCACATGGATGGGAAGAGAATGTCATTAAGGAAATGAATTATGTATTTTGATTTATATATGTATTTGTATAAAAAATTTTATAAGATTTTTCAAATTCAGAAGCATTGCATATTCCTTGTAACACATTAAGCTCATTGAGATTAACCTAACTTTGTGGTTTTGTCAACTTAAAACAAGTGACTTTAGAAATCACATAGAGGGCCGGGCGCGGTGGCTCAAGCCTGTAATCCCAGCGCTTTGGGAGGCCGAGACGGGCGGATCACGAGGTCAGGAGATCGAGACCATCCTGGCTAACACTGTGAAATCACATCTCTACTAAAAAATACAAAAACCAGCCGGGCGAGGTGGCAGGCGCCTGTAGTCCCAGTTACTCGGGAGGCTGAGGCAGGAGAATGGCATAAACCCGGGAGACGGAGCTTGCAGTGAGCTGAGATCTGGCCACTGCACTCCAGCCTGGGCGACAGAGTAAGACTCCGTCTCAAAAAAAAAAAAAAAAAAAAAAAAAAGAAATCACATAGAGGCCCTATCTTATCTACTCTGGAAGTTAGAATATTGAAGAATAAGAAGACATATTTTAGACTTGACCATTGTGTTTCAGTAGGAAATAGTAGAAGATATCTGTATGTTTCTCATTATTTTTTAAATTGAAAGATAGCATTGTATGTTTCTGTGTATAACATGATGTTTTGAAGTACACATGCATTGTGGAATGGTTAAATCTAGCTAATTAATGATTGCCTTTTCTCATATAGTTATTTTTGTGGTCATTCTTATTGGTCATAAAATTCCATTGAAAGTGACTCAAGAGTGTAATGGAGTTTCCATGTCATGTAACCTTGATGTGTTCTTGTTTGTTTTCTGTGTTGCTTATATAGCTTTAAAGTTTTTAAGTTTTAAAATTTTTTTAAATTTGAGTTTCAGGGGTGCATGTGCAAGTTGGTTATATAGATAAACTGCATGTCATGGGGGTTCGGTGTATGTATTATTTCATCACCCAGGTAATAGGCATAGTATCCAATACGTAGTTTTTCTGTCCTAATCATCTTCCCACTAAAGTTTTTACACTCTGATCCCTAAAACATCATCTTTTTTAAAAGATAGGGTGAAATTTTCATAATAAACTCAGATGATATATGAAAACAGATGAATTGCATTGCACAGATTATTTAAAAAAGTATAACAGCCTCTTTGTTTGGCATATAAAACCAAAAGCCTAGAAATCAAGTGTTAACTTGGGTCTCGGAGTGAAATGCCTTTTAGCTAACATGGATACCTAATTCCCTGAGCTCTTTTTCACTTCCTTCCTTTTCACTATGCTCTCTAATGGCTTTCACAAGAAACTAACTAAAAAGCTAAAAAGCAAACTCTTAGATTACTTTTCTAACACTCTTTAAGAGCATAATAATTAACTTCTACTTGGGTGCATACCCCTTCAAGTATACTGGTGCTGACCACATACTATTTTGATTTAACACAATGACGTCTATCCTCAAATTATGAGTGTTATTGCTAAATGATTAGAAAAAGAGTTTAGCTGAAATAATATAGTTATCTGAAAAGTTTTTTTTTAAACATGCCACAAAAAAAGCATGTTTTTCCCTTGGATAGGACCCCAAGTTAGGTTTTAAGCATGTTTGTTTTACATACCTAGGCTGTATAGTATAGCCTACTGATTGGTCCTAGGTTACAAACCAGTAAAATAGATTACTGGGCTGAATAATGTAGGCAATTGTAACACAGTGGCATTTGTGTGTATCTAAACATAGGAAAGGTACAGTAATGATATGGTATGAAAGATAAAAAGTGGCATAGCTGTATAGGGCACTTACATGAATGGAGCTTGCAGGACTGAATGTTGTTTGGGGTGAATCAGTGGGTGAGCAGTAAGTGAATGTGAAGGCCTAGGACCTTCCTGTACATCTCTGTAGACTTTATAAACACTGTACACTTAGGCTACACTAATTTTAAAACATTTTTCTTCTTCAATAATAAATTGACCTTAGCTTACTGTAACATTTTTACTTCATAAACTTTCAATATTTTTAAACTTGTAATAACACTTAGCTTATAACACACATTGTACAGCTATACAAAATATTTTTCTTTGTGTCCTTATCTAAAGACTTTTTTGTATTTTTAAAATGTTACGTTTTTATTTTTTACTTTCTAAACTTTTTTGTTAAAAAGTAAGACACAAACACACATTAGCCCAGGCCTACAAAGGGTCAGGATCATCACAACCACTGTCTTCTACCTCCACATCTTACACCACTGGAAGGTTGTAAGGGCCAGTATCACCCATGGAGCTCGCATCGCCTATGACAACAATGCCTTCTGGAATACCTCCTGAAGAATCTGCCTAAGGCAATTTTGCAGTTAACTCAAAAAAAAAAAAAATATAGAAGGAGTACACTCTAAAGTAACAATGAAAGTACAGTATAGTGAATACACAAACCAGTAATACAGTCGTTATCATTGTCTACTATTATGTAGTGTACATAATTTTATGTGCCATACTTTTATACAACTGATGGCACAATAGGTTTGTTTACACCAACATCACCACACACATGTGAGTCATAATGTGTTCCACTGTGATATTAAGACAGCTATGACATCCATAGGCAATAGGAATTTTGCACCTCCATTACAATCTTATGGGACCACTTTCTTAATGCAGTCCATCAGTGACCAAAATATTATTATGTGGCTCGCTCATCACTGTATTTGGTTAGATGTCCCTCTAGGTGTGTTTGTGAGAGTGTTTCTGGATGATATTAACATTTTAATGGGTAGATTGAGTAAAGTGGATTCTTTCCCAATGTTGGTGAGCCTTATCCAGTCTGTTGAAGGCTCGAATAGAACAAAAGGCTGAATAAGGAAAAATTCACTCTCTTTGCCTGATTGTATTCAAGTTAGGACATTGGCCTTCTCCTGCCTTTGAACTCAGACTCAGACTGGAACTTACACTAACAGCTCTCTTGTTTCTCAGGTGTTCAGAGACTCAGAATGGAACCATACCATTTGTTCTAGTGGGTCTCCAGTTTGCCAACTGCAGATCATGGGATTTTACAGCCTCCGTAATCACACGAGCCAATTTCTTACAGTAAACAAAACTCTCTCTCTCTCTCTCTCTCTCTTTCTGTGTGCATGTGTGTTTGTGTGTGTATATTTATACACAGATTGTTTCTTCGGAGAGCCATGACTAATACAATGAGATTATTCATCACAAATAGAGAAGAACAAAGAAATAAAACATCTATATTTACCACACTACCTTAACTCAAAACCAATTTGAAATCATTTTTCTGATGCCTCAGGGTTCATTAGAATTAATGAACTGGGTCAGGCATGCCTGTAATCCCAGCACTTCGGGGGACCGAGGTGAGTGGATCACTTGAGCCCAGGAATTTTAGATCAGCCTGAGCAACATGATGAAACTTCATCTCTACTAAAAATAAAAAAAATTAGCTGGGCATGGCAGCATGCACCTGTAGTTCCAGCTAGGCAGGAGGCTAAGGTGGGAGGATCACCTGAGGTCAGGAAGTCAAGGCTGCAGTGAGCCATGATGGCAACACTGAACTCCAGCCTGGGTGACAGGAGTCAGACTCTGTCTCAAAAAAAGAAGAGAGAGAGAGAGAGAAAGAAAGAATTAATGGAATAACCCTTAAGAAAACATTCTGTAGTTAAAAATGGAACTATTTTGTGAGCTAGTATTATTGTGAATAAGAATAAACTAGGGTCAAAAAGCACAAAACTAAAAAAAAGCAGCAGCTACATGTAAATATTCATTTGGAATATGAACTACAATTGAACATGTTAAAATAGAATTGAATTATTTTAAAAAGCTTCATATGCATTATTGTATATTAAGCTTTATCATTATCGATAGTATCATTGTTTCTAACATGGCAGATGTTCTTTTTAAAATTTCTGAACTCTGTTGCAGAAGGCAACAAACCAAAATAAGTATCTGAAATTGTTAATGCCTTCTCTGTCAAATATTCATAGCTCTAAAAGCATAGGATGATAATTAGCTTGCTGAACTGAGAGGAGAGATAAATGGAATGCCTTCCGTGGGATGGAAAGATCACATGCACAACATTGGTAGCAATACCTTCGAGTTTTCAGTACAACTATAACACAATTCAAAGCCTTTCTGATACCCTATATTTTGGATGTGTTCTTTTTCTTCACTTTCTGTAAGCTCTGTCCACGGTGTTGAGAAATTTCATGATTCTTCATGTGGACACTGATAGAATCTGGAGTCTGTGATGTACAGCTCTATTTGTTTATCTGTTTTCTGCTATACAAGTATCATATGAAACACTATACTTCTAATAGTCTGTCCTGTATCATCTTACATTTTTTAAAATGAGATTTGCTTATTTTAAAGTACATATTTCTTTAGTTTATATATATATTCTTTGCTCAAAAGTAAATTTCCTGTAGACATATGTTGTACTAGTCCATTTTCAAACTGCCATAAAGAACTACCTGAGACTGGATAATGGATAATTCATAAAGAAAAGACGTTTAATTGGCTCACAGTTCTGCATGGCTGGGGAGGCCTCGGGAAACTTACAATCATGGCAAAAGGAGAAGGGGAAGCAAGGCATGTCTTACATGGTGGCAGAAGACAGAGAGCGAGAGGGGAAGTGCCACACTTTTAAACCATGAGATCTCATGAGATCTCACTCTCTGTCATGAGAACAGCAAGGGGGAAATCCAGCCCTATGATCCAATCACCTCCCACCAGGCCCCTCCTCCAACATTGGGAATTACAACTTAAGATGAGATTTGGGTGGGACATGGAGCCAGACTATATCACATGTGATCACTCTAAATGGAGGTCCAAATAAGTACCCTCCTCAGCTGAATTGAAATGGCCCTATAATTCTAATAGGAAAAGAGAGAATAATTTCCATGATAACTCATGACAATTGGCATTTTAAAACACAAAAATGAAATTCTTCTCTATTGAGATTCCCTAAGATATTGTCTGCCAATGTTAAAAAGAATTAATATAGTTACATGTAATTCAAAACTAATCTAGTGATATTTTACCAAAAATGTTTATTTTTCACAAAAATACTCTCACATTCAACTTATTAAAAAGATGTTAAGAGAATATGGACATTGCTATCAACTCAATAATTTTAAAAATTAGATGAAATATTTACCTGACTTTAAATTATACTAGAAGACTATAGTAACCAAAACAGCATGGTACTATATAAAAATAGACATATAGATCACTGGAACAGAATAGAGATCCCAAAAACAAAGTCACATACCCACAACCAACTGATCTTTGGCAAAGTCAACAAAAATATACAATGGGGAAATGACACCCTATTCAATAAATGGTGCTGGGAAAAATGGATAGCCATATGCAGAAGAATAAAACTGGACCCATACATCTCATTGTATACAAATATTAACTTAAGATGCATTAAAGACCCAAATTAAGACCTGAAACTATAAAAACCCTAGAAGAAAACGCAGGAAAAACTCTTCTGGACATTGGCCTAGGCAAAAAATTTATGACCAAGTTCTCAAAAACACAAGCAACAAAAACAAAAGAGATAAAGGCATCTCTGATCATTTTGTACATTTAAAAAATGAATTTTAAAAATTGAAAATTAATTTTAAGATGAGTTTAAAAAATGAGACTCAAATAAAATGGAAGAAGTGAGAGAACTATATGCAACCACTGTTCAAAAATACAAAAAGATAAAGTGTATTTATTTTATAAATTTTATTTATTAAATACAAATTATTTATTAAATTAATATAGAATTAGAGCTGCCACAATGAATTACCATATATTTGTTGACTTAAAGCAACCAAAATGTATTCTCTCATAGTTTTAAAGACCAAAATTCCAAAATTGAGGTGTTGGCAGTGTAACCCTGCCTCCAAAAGCTCTTTGCGGGAAGGTTTCTTTGTCTCTTCCTTAAGGAGCTTCTGGTGGCTCCTTATGTTTCTTGGTTATAGGCAGCATCACTCCAATCTCTGCTTTCATCTTCACATGGCCTTTTCCCCTGTGTCTGTGTCTAAAATCTCCCCCTCCTCTTTCACTCTTATAAAGACACCATTTACTGATTTAGGGCACTCTAAATCCTGAATCATCTCATCTTGAGATTCTTAACTAATTCTGCAAAGATCCTATTTCCAAGTAAAGTTACATTCTCAGGTACTAGGGGTTAAGACATAGATCTATCTTTTGGGGGCCACTATTCAACCCACTATAATGTCTTAAAATAGGACATTATACGGAGAAAAAAACAGTGGTGAGCAATAAACCTTGGGTACTTATAGAGTGCTGAAAATATGCACTGTAACTGCTAAACAAGAACTTTTGAAATAGAAGACAATTTTTGGAATACTGCAAGGGAAATTCTAATAATAGTCTAGAACTAAAAATACTAGTCTATCTCAGCAAAACCCAGGAGTAGAAGGGAGAGAGAGAGTTAAAGGAAGTGAAAATAGTTCATACTGTTCACTTGTTGAATGGAAGATAAAAGCAATGGGAAAATAGAACATCTTGATGAAGAAATAGTTAGAAGCTTATTTTCATATATCAGAGAACTAAGTGCTAGATCATGAGTTCCAGAAAAAGGAGGAGAATTTTCTGTACTTTAACAAGAGGAAAGAAGGACACATGACAACTTGGCCAACATACCCTCGCACCAAGGAAAGCAACACTGTGAAGTAAGTAGTAATATAATAAAATGGAAGAAATAAAGCATATCAAGTATATCACTAAAATGGCAGCTGTGCCAAAATTATTATATAAATTGAATATCATTACATTTTAAACAGGGATTTTTTTGAATGATAGATTTCAATAATCTTAGAATTCATATGGAAGAGTGAATATCCTAGGGAAGAGGGAAGACCTTACTTACCTATGAAGACATATATAAAACAACTGAAATCAAATACATGTACAGCTGCTGTTAAAAAACAAGAATCAGAGAAACATAGACATTTGAGAAACAAACCCCAGAATACATGAGAAGTTAATACTGCAAAAAAGCGGGTACTTCACCTTTTGGAAAATTTATTAAATGATGATGCACAATTGCCTATCTACTAAAAAAATGAAACTGAACACATATCACACAGCATATTCCAAATTTAAATATAAGCATAAATAAAATATAGGAATGGGGGAGACCTTCACCAAGAATATAAAACTCAAACTATGATAAAGAGACATATTGATTATAGAATATTTAGTAGTATTTCAACAATACTATAAACAAAGGTGGTAAACAAATGATAAGGAAAAATTATTTCCAGCATAGAAGAAATATAAATAATAAAGACAAATGACATAAATAGGACTTCTACACATTGACCAGAAAAACAAACAATCCAATAGAAAAATAAGCAAAGGATATGACTAATCAATTCCTCAATATTGATGGGGATGCAATTAAAAGAATATTTATTGTATGGGTGGCATAAATGGGAACTATTACAATATCTGTGGAGATCACTCTGGTATTGTCTACTAGATAATTCCACATAGCCATCCCACTCTTGGAGATCTACCCCATTAAATAAATGCCCAGTATGTAAGTGCCATGGATTGAATTGTGTCCCACCAAAATTCATATGTTGAAGCCCTAACCCCCAATGTGATGGTGTTTGGACATGGGGTGGGAAGTAATTAGGTTTGGATGAGGTCATGAGGGTGAGGCTATCATAATGGGCTCAGTGTCCTTATAAGAAGACACCAGAGAGTAGAGAACTCTCTCGCATGCATGGCATGCTCTCTGTTCCTCTTTCCCCACCTTCTTCTCTCTCTCTCTCTCTCTCTCTCTCTCTCACCATCTCTTTCTCTCTCTCTCTTTCTCCTCCCCCTCTATCTTTGCAGGTGCTGAGGAAAGGCCATGTGGGCACACAGCAAGATGGCAGCCATCTACAAACTAGGAAGAGAACCCTTACCAGAACCCAACCGTTTTGGCATCCTGATCTCAGACTTCCAGCCTCCTCAAAGAAAATAAACTGTGAGAAAATAAATTTTTGTTGTTTAGTCTACCTAGTATCTTCTTATGGCAGCCCAAACTGACTTACATGGTAAGAATGTATGAACAAATATGTCTGTTGCAGTCTAGTTTGTGCTGGGAAAAAAAATCTTGAAAAAACTGAATGCCTAATAAACTATAACACCTCCACATCATGAAATACTTAGCAGCTATCAAAAAATAGTAGTTATTATATTAGAAGCACATGGCTGAATTGGGATTTATAACAGGAATTAAGTGGAAAAAATCTAAACAGTATATAATATTTTCTAATTGTTTGAAAATTATACTACTATATGTTTTAAAATAAATAACAAAATCCCAAACGTGATTTTTTGTCATCAGAGAATATTAGTAGATACCCTACAGCTTGAGAAAAATTGAGGTAAGAGAGATTTAGGTAAAGTACAGGTTAGGATATCATAAAACCAATTCTAGTGTGCAGAGAGACAGAAAAGGAAGAGCTTGGTGAAAGACTTGTAAATTAGCAAAACCACACTAGAAGACAGGGTGGCATTTTTCATCAAATTGAAGATAAGCATATGACCCAGCAATTTCTCAATTGGATATAAACTCTAAATGATATCATGCCCTTGTATTCCAGGATACATATACACAAACGTTCACAGCCCCATCTTGGCAACAGTTAATACCTGAAATAATTCAAATACCCATCAGGAGTAAAATGGATCATCTAAATTTAATATGTTCATATAATTTAATTTTACTTAGGAGTGCTTTTCATAATGCATCATAATTACCTGAAGGGCTTGCAAAAACACAGTGCTGCTCCGTATCCCAGAATTTCTGATTCAGTAGGTCTGTGATAGAGATTTCTAACAGCAGCAGGCTGACTCTGGTGGCCAAGGAACCATAGCTGGAGTACCATTTCTATAAAGTAATACGAGTTAACACCCGCAGCCACATCCAATAACAATAAATCGAACACACTAATGAACAGAAGATTAAAGACAGCTGGGCACAGTGGCTCACACCTGTAATCCCAGTACTTTGGGAGGCCGAGGCAGGTGGATCATCGGAGGTCAGGAGTTTGAGACCAGTCTGACAAACATGGAGAAATCCCATCTCTACTAAAGATACAAAACTAGACAGGTGTGGTGGTGCATGTCTGTAATCCCAGCTACTTGGGAGGCTGAGGCAGGAGAATTGCTTGAAACTGGGGGCAGAGGTTGCGGTGAGCCAAGATCGCACCATTGCACTCCAGCCTGGGCAAAACTCCATCACACATACACATACACACACATGCACACACACACACACACATACACACACACAAGATAGTAGACATACCTACAAACTACATGTCTTATAAACTAATTCATATAAAATTCAAGTATGCATAACTAAACTATGTTTTAGGGATAGAATCATAGGTGCTAAAACTAAAGAAAAGTATGAAAACAATTTTCACAAAAGTTGGCATAATGGTTATCTCTGGGGATATGGAATGAGATAGAAACAGAAAAAGTCACACTGAGGGTGCTGAGTTCAGAAAGTGTACTTTTTCTTTATCTGGGTAATGGTTACATAAATGTTGACTTTATAATTATTCTTTTTATTCTATTTTTATTCCAATTATTCCTTATTCTGTACGTTTATGCAACCTCCCATTTTTATATCTTACTATAAAAAATATCAGATACAAAGCAATGATATCTTTACACATATTGGCCTGTATATGATTATATGAACAAGGACCAAGGTATGGAAGATACATATGCCAGCCGTTAATATTGATTTCTGGGGCGAGCGGGAGTAAGAAGGTGACATGGTTTGGCTGCATCCCCACCCAAATCTCTTCTTGAATTTTAATTCCCACAATTCCCACGTGGGAACTGGTGAGAGGTGATTGAATTGTGGGGTTGGGTCTTTTCTGTGGTTCCCACTGTTCTCAGGACAGTGGTCAAGTCTTATGAGATCTAGTGGTTTGATGAGGGAAACCCGTTTCGCTTGGCTCTCATTCTCTTCCTTGCTACGGCCATGTGAGACGTGCCTTTCACCTTCTGCCGTGATTGTGAGGCCTCTCCGGCCACGAAGAACTGTAAGTCCAATAACACTCTTTTGTAAATTGCCCAGTCTCAGGTATGTCTTTATCAGCAGCGTGAAAATAGACTAATACAGAAGGGGAGATGATTGTATATTGTACTATTTAACTTCTCACAAGAAATGCTCATTTGCTTTTTAATTTTGAAAAATTTGTCAAGCAAGGAAAATGTGAGGAAAACAGGAAAATTTGCTGGTAAGTTAACTCATCAGGCACTGTCTCTGGTCTACTTTCTTAATCCTTTTTCTTCTTTTGTTACCCACATGATATAGCATATATTTAAAACTAAATGAACCCCTAATGTTTTCTTCCTTTTTTTTTTTTGCTAGAGATATAATTATAATCAGAATTAGTATAATTTTAAAAATTATATTTTGAGTACTTATGTTTAATAATTATAATAGCTTCATACATTAAGTACAAATACTGAGCAGAATACCAGCCAGTTACTGTGCTGAGGTGAGAAACATAGAAGTGAACAAGAACAGAGTTCTGACACTTAGAGCAGCAGCAGATTAGATGGTGACCAGCTTTAATCAAATGTTGAAGCAAATAAGGGTAAAATAACAATCTCTAAATGTGTGCTACATTTGAGTGAACAGCCCAGAGCTTGGCCAGGTGTGTTGGGAAGCACTGTACAAGCAAGTTCTCCAGTAATTAATGCATAAACCCAAACCCGGTAGAGTGGAAATATTGTCATTTGTTTTTTGTTTGTTTGTTTTTTAGTTGTTTGTTTGTTTGCTTTTGAGACAGGGTCTCTCTATCACCCAGGCTGGAGTACAGGGATGTGATCACGGTTCCCTGCAGCCTCAACCTCCTAGGCTCAACAGATCCTCCCACCCCTGCCTTCCAGGCAGCTGGGACTACAGGCACACACCACCACACTGAGCTAACTTTTTTGTATGTTTTGTAAAGACAGGGTTTCATCATGTTGACCAGGCTGGTCTTGAACTCCTGGGCTCAAGGGATTTGCCTGCCTCAGCCTCTCAAAGTTTAGGGATTATAGGTATGAGCCACCACTCCTGTCCAGACTTAAAGACATTAAAATCATTACTTAAACGGGCCGGGCGTGGTAGCTCAAGCCTGTAATCCCAGCTCTTTGGGAGGCCAAGACGGGCGGATCACGAGGTCAGGAGATCGAGACCCTCCTGGCTAACACAGTGAAACCCTGTCTCTACTAAAAAATACAAAAAACTAGCCGGGCGAGGTGGCGGGCGCCTGTAGTCCCTGCTACTGGGGAGGCTGAGGCAGGAGAATGGCGTAAACCCGGGAGGCGGAGCTTGCAGTGAGCTGAGATCCAGCCACTGCACTCCAGCCTGGGCGACAGAGCGAGACTCCGTCTCAAAAAAAAAAAAAAAAAATCATTACTCAAACCTGTGTTGCTAATAAGCGATCAGAAACATTCAGAGGTTCACCTGAAAACAATGCCGTTGCTATTCCTAACATGTTTTACACTTAAGTTTACATTTTACCCAACATGTGATCTAGTCAGGTTGTAAATATCATAGTACCGTGCCTTTTGGAAGGAGGTTGACAAATAATCATAAAATATTTCAATATATATATTTTTCTTAATATGAATTTACTATTCAGTTTGCTTAGTCTCTGATCTCTCTGGTTCCCTCTTCTAACAGCAGTCAGAGTTGAGTTAACTACAGAAAGTTCAGACTGTGTTTTGACTTGAGCACTTACGAACTAAAACAATTAAATAACATAAAAATACTAGGTAGTCTCTAGCATGTGGCAACTGATCAATAAATGTTAATTTCCTTTCCCCTTCCCTTCTCCAAACCACTATTTCTTAGAAATAAAAGCTAAGTGCTTTGGATTGATATTCAAGGTCTTTAGATGCTCCACTCCCCACCCCACCTCATCTACCTTTCTAAAGCTTACTTTTAATATATCTTGCCATGTTCTGTGGAGCTTTGTTCACTCTTTAACTCAAGCAGCTCCCTCAGCCAGGAATGTTCTCTCCCTACTTTGCCAACAATTATAATTGTATACAGTCCTTAAGGTAAAACTTCGGTACTGTCTCCCTTCCTCAATCAGTTTGCACTGCAGACATTTCCAAGTGCATCACTCTGTTTTCCACATCCCCGACTTTTCGTCATTCTCTGCTTCCTTGTAGAATTATAGTTCTCATAAATTGCTTGTATCTCTATTCTCCTGCCTTGCTAGAGAGGAAATGTTAGACAACAAATGCAAAACTCTAAGTACAGGTACCATATTTCATTTCTGGATTCCTCACTGCAATATAATTAAATTTAAGTGATTGGTATATGTTTTGACAAAATATAAACATTATCAAGTGTTGATTCAGCCATGTGGCTAGTAATGTTCAGTTTGTAACTATAAGTCCATTATGGAACATTTCTCCTTCCATCCCTTTTATTCATTCCCTCATATATATACATATAAAAATGTACACATATCCATTTGTACATACTAACATGGATACATATCTGCCTCCTTCATTAGATGTAGCTTGTTGCACACAGGGGGTTGTATACACATGCATTGCTCCAGTTCCAATGCGGAATACTGGACTGTGCACGTGGTAGATACTCTAATTATTTGGTTATTCTTTCACTCAATCAACAAATAGCTGTAGGTGCCTGCCCCGTGTGAGGACTGCCCTAGGTATTTGGAATACGATAGTGAACAAGACAGATACAGTTTCTGCACTTAAACTATGTCAGTCCTGGCATTTTACTTACTCTAAAGTAGTGCACATGTTTTGAAGACTCTTTCATTTTTTTTCCTTTCATTATACCCAATCAACAATTTGTCACTAGATTGCATATTATTTGTCTGCTCTGAAACCTGCCACTAATGCAACTTTTATCCTTAATTTTCCAGCACCCTGATTAGCTTGTATCTGCATAAATTCAGCTTATCTTTTCCAAAATGAATTATGGGGCTTTAGTTTCTCCCCTAATCCTATCTTTCATATTGATGACTGGCAAATCTACCTTAAACACACAATGCTGAACATAATAAACTTGGAATGATTGACTGATTGATGAGTTGATGTTAACCTCACCAAATGCAATGTCTCTCTTCTCTGTTATATAACATTTACATTCTTCTGTCCAAATTTCAGAGACATGGATAATCTAGTCCTGCTCATTTTATATTTTATTACTGCCCAGTTACTGACTAGTCACTTTGCTGTCCAAACACAACATGCTCATTCATTCAATTATATGGCAGATATTTTTCAATTCATGGCTTTCTGCTCTTGCTTATTGCTGATTCACTAAGACAGTTACTCATATGAAACATCTTTCCTTTTGTTCATCCCTTCCCTAAACCCAACAATGTTTCTCAGTTCTATTCCAGAGCTAACCTGTTTATGAAATCTTAGATCAATCTATTCTATAATGTCTCTCCTTTTTTTTTGTTATTTTGTGCCATAAAGCTTGTCGTTTCTTTGAGTTTTTGATTTTTAACATTTAGGTTTGCCATCTCAATCAGATTACACATTTCATTCATTCATTCTACCAACCTCTCTAGGGCATCTACCATGTGCCGGGCACTATGCTAGATGCTAAATACAAAAACATAACCCTTGACTTTCCGAAACTTCAGTCTGGAGAAGGAAAGTTTCAGATACACGATTATTTTAATATATTACAATGTGTGCTGTTTTTGAATTATTTTACCAGAGATCATATCTATTTGACAAGAGAAGCTCATTCTACACATAATGTAGCCTATTGATGGACATATAATACGCCTTGACATATAACCACATCTGAACTGCATTCATCTGAACTACAATACATTCTGAATTCATAAATAATTCTTAAGTTGTTACTATTTTAAAAGACTAATGAAGATAAAATATTTATAGATACATAAAAATATCTCATTACCTGGAGATAATGACACATTTTATTTGATTCATATGATAGCATGAAAGTCACTGAATTGAGCAAACTTACAGATGATCTTAATAACAGATGTAGAAACAAATGTGAGTACCTTTGCAAAAACAACCTTGAATCAGACTGTTATGGGATTAGTAAGCATTGTAAGAAGACCTTAACTTTCCCTGTTGACTAAACTTTCTGCTGAATTATAGCCATTTTGCAACATAATACTTTAAGTAGGTAAATAAGCCCATTGATTTTTTTGTTCTCCTGTATACATAGAAGGTGTAACAATAAATATTGGCTGATGGTAAGAGTGGATATGTGGTTTACAAACTGTTAGCAATAATGGGGAAAAGATTAAAAATTCTCATACGAATCTAAAATAACCTTTCAATTTTAAGCATGGCATTTGGTCCCCAAGTGATACACATCTATAAGAATATTTATTGTACTACGAAGATATTTACTATCAATCCGCCGGGTGCACTGGCTCACGTCTGTAATCCCAGCACTTTGGGAGGCCAAGGTGGGCGGATCACAAGGTCAGGATTTTGAGACCAGCCTGGCCAACATGGCAAAACCCCATCTCTACTAAAAATACAAGAAAAAAAATAAATAAATTAGCTGGGGTTGGTGGTGTGCACCTGTAATCCCAGCTACTCAGGAGGCTGAGGCAGGAGAATCACTTGAACCCGGGAGGCAGAGCTTGCAGTGAGCCGAGATTGTGCCACTATACTCCCATCTGGGGGACAGAGCAAGACAAGACTCTATCTCAAAAAAAAAAAAAAGATATTTACTGTCAATCTTGGAAAGGCATCATTACTTATTTCAGAATCAAGCTAAGTCACGGGTTTAATTTCATTGAAATCACAACTAATAACCTGATCATGAGGTGGTGTGGACACACCACTCTCTGCTTCACATCAGGAACTGGACTCACTCTCCCTTGTTTGAAGACAAAGTGCATACATGCATGCAGTCTCTTTTGCTGAAAGATAGAGATTATACAGATACAAATACATTGCTTGTGACAGTGCAGAGTATGGGAAAAATTAGAATCCATGAACTTCCAACTAACCTGATTTTACTCATTGTAATCTCCAGTCTGCTAACGATGGGCTTCAAAGTTTGGAAAAGGTGGGTGAGAAGCCAACTGGAGATGTGTCTTGAACTACTTTTGGTTCATAGTCACATAAATATTCTAATATTTTATAGCAAATACATATTTAATAATTAAGTGTATTGTTTTTTATTTATATAATTCCTCTGAGGTATTTTTCAAAATGTATGACTCTTTAAATTCAGAATTCCTCAAAATTTAAAAAGCAGTATTTTTGAACTGCATAGCTAAGTTATGTTAAATTTGGCCACAGTGACTCTTGTCATGCCCAGCTAACATACTGAATGATGTTTATTGGGTACTACACTAAAATGTCTGCCTTTACAACAAGTGAAAAAAGAAGCAAAATATGGAATATTCTCCTTTTATATTTCTATCAGTAAGTTTCTTATATTTATTTTATAATTTTATTTGTTTTGGAACTCAGGTGCAGAGAGTTGGATTAATTCTACCCTTCATTTCATCACCTATTATCATCATTGGTATTTGGAGAACCCATGCAAATTTCTCTCAGTTCAGTCACCAGCAGTTCAGGAGAATTTCCTTTCACCCATACCTGCACCATCACTTGGTAATATTCAACTCTCTACATTTGCCCATTTAAAGTATGAAATAGCAGGAGAGCAATTTTTAGCTAAAATTAAGATGATGGACCTTGACCCTAAACAGATTTTGTGGCTCATAGAATTTGAGGGTGATCAATTAATATGGCAAAGTTTTAACAAATATTTTATTTTAAAAATTTTAATGAAATTTCTCATTATATAGAAAGAATATCCATACTGAAAATAGAATTTGGATATTCCTAGAAAACATGTACCTCTTATTTTTTGGTCAAAGACTCATTTTTCACATGAGTACTTTTTCTTTCTTTCTTTTTTTAATTGCAAGCAGTTTCAAGTACAGATAAATTCATTTAATGAACATTAATCTACTTTACTGATACTTGAAAATTTCTAGTGACCAAATGAAAATAAAAGAAAAATAAATAGAAATAACAATTATGTAGTTTCTAAAAGGAAAACCATATTAATAGAGTGAAGGTTTTTTCTTCCTCAAAGTTCTTTTCTATACAGACACTGGTCTTGAAAGCATAAGAAAATGAGGTAAAGCATTGTATTTTAAAACTTACACACAATTAGCAAGAGGTTTAAGTGCATTAAAAATGCCAAGTAGAAAAATGCTTTAGATTTTAAAATAGCTACTGCATGGCAAGTAATTAGGAAAAATACTTTGCAAGGAGTTATAGATTAAAGACGATTATTTTGTAATGAACAGAAACAACTATCTAAAATGACTCATTTAATTGGTTTGACATTTGAAACCAAAACTCGAAAGAATGAGAATTTTAAATCACTTTGTGATTAAAATAGAATTTAGTCTTCTGAACTAATTTAGCTAGAAATTATTAGAAGTGTCTAATGGCTATAGGATACAGTGAAGTTAGCATTTGTGTTTTCGTGAATGGAGACAGAACAAAAATGGATTTGTTTCAAAAAATGATTTACTGTGTAACTGTGATCAACTCTGCTTGTCCAATGTCTAGTTCTGAGAGACAATATTTACAATTTTGTTACATCATTTGACCCATGCCTTTAAACAGTAAGTTTTTTTTTCTTTTCTTTTCTTTTTCTTTGCTTTGAGACAGGGTCTCATTCTGTCACCCAGGCTGGAGTGCAGTGGCACAATCACAGCTTACTGCAACCTTGACCTCCCCAGACTCAGGTGATCCTCTCACCTGAGCCTCCTGAGTAGCTGGGACTATAGGCATGTACCACTGCTCCCAGCTATTTTTTTTTATTTTTTGTAGAGATGGGGTTTCACCATGTTGCCCCGGCTGGTCTCAAACTCCTGACCTCAAATGATCCCCCCACCTTGGTCTCCCAAGTGCTGAGATTACAGGTGTGAGCCATGGTGTCCAGCCAGTAAGTTTTTCTTAATCTGTTTTATGGCATGTTGGGGGCCTAGGGAACAACTTAAATTTCTTCTCTCAGGTCTCTGTAGATTGATGATGGTCTGAAGATTTGTAGGCAGATACTAACTAATATGTAAAAAATAGTTTCTAGTATTCTACAAATACTGCAGGAAAAGTCCCAGAAAGAGACTGAATTTGTTGCGTTTTATTATGCTAATGTAGCTGCAGGCAAATTCCATTTCAAACTGGGGCCAAAGTGCCAGATCAATGCAGAGGAATCCTTCTGCAAGGAAGGAGTTGTCACTTTCTAACAACATCAGTAAACTGAGGCTATCTTTACTCAGCAGCCATTATAAAATAAGACAAAAAGGAAATTGCCCTGGCTAATCATGAGATGTCAGTCTTCCCGCTGTTCTATCTCCGTTCCTTTCTCCTCATTCTCGGACTTCAAACAGGAAAGGAGGAACCAGCCTGTCATCAGGACTGATCCCTTTCCCTCTTCTCCTACGAACCAAGAGGCTAGAAAGGATGGTTGTCTGATTACATTTAGCATTTCAGGTCTTAGCTTGAATTCCGGGACAAGAGCAAAAAACCCATTTAACATCCTTTCATAAGAGAAAAATGAGATACACCTGAGAATGAAAATAGCTTGATTAGCAAGAACAATTAATGATACCAATAATAAATGTTTTTTGTAGTTTATAATAGGAAGGATAGGAGAAAAAGTCAGAGAGAGATCTATTAGCATTCTAAAACTTTACCATGGTAATTGAGTAATAGCACATATGCAATTCATTTCCTAGTAAGAATATAGGTTAAATCCAGAGTTCCTTGTATGCTAATAAAAATGGTTTTATAGTTTCAAATGACTGTGATATATAATGCAGCGGGCACTTAGGGGTAAGGATATACAGAGAAGGAAGGATCGTTTGGTGAGTTTCAAATATGAGGTATTCGGAGTAGAAACCACCTAAACTATCCCAGTAAAATGATGCAGAGAAGGAGCAGTGTAAGCCCCGTGAGATAGCATGGGATTACTGCTGCCAGGGAGGTGCACTGTTCATATTTCTCTGGAAGAGAGAACCTGCTCTAAGGAGTGCAGTTAGCTAACAGCATCCACCAGCTGCACCATCAGGATCTGCTGCAGCTTAGGTGCTGAGACCCTGCTCTCCCCAGGATGTCTCCAGTCATTGACTAAACATAGTGGCCATTTCTGTCTAAGACAGGACACCTCTAATGGAACTATTGCTCTAGGAATCCCCCTTGGCCTGGCTGAGACTTTCTAAGAGCTCTAAGAAGTCTGAGCTTCTTAAGAAATCTTCCTTTCCTCTCTTTTCACAAGTGGCAGACAAGCATTGCATTTGAAGACTCTCCCTGCCTGCTTCTGATTCCTCTTCCCAAGCATTTGTCCCAATAAATTTCTGGCACTTCTAATTCTGTCCTAGTGTCTGCTTCCTGAAAAGCTTTAACAGACACAGGGAATGGTTTGACAGTGCTTGTTTTGTCAGAGGGAAAGCGTAGCAGAAGGTTCTTAATGATAGTGTTAAGGCAGGTATTTATCATTTCAGTGCCCAATCTAAAACCGTATCTGAAATTTTCCTGTGTAGCAGTGTGATAGACTAGATGTATCAATCACCTTCTGTACTGAAAATTAAGCAGCTGGATTAACTATTTTTAAATATGCTCTTAATTCCACCAGTGACCTGGCATTTAGAAAGGAAAACTCAGAGGCCAAAACCCAATTAAACTGGGAACTCAAATGCTTAAATAAAGGGCTAAAGCTAGCTTTCATCATGAAGATATTTGGTAGACTTTGTGAACTTGATCTTTGATTTTCATGACCATTCAGGATATAGGAGAGGTCATAAAGAACTAGCTGATAAAGCCCAGGGCACAATAAAGTCAGGAAGCAATGTTTCCACATAAAGCCACCACATTATAAGAGTAAATAAGAAATAAATATGCCACAGCCATTCTGCCAGACCTGTAAAAGTGCCAAGGATTCTAACAAAAGTTGCTTCTCTCAAACTCTATTGATAAATTAAGAAAACATCTGTTCTAGAAAATGTGTAATATAAATTCAACATTACAGCAGCTTGAAAAAATTCAACTTTGTGGCATATTTTTGGCCTGCATTCCCATTGATTAGATGTTTGAAGAGCCTTGGGTCACAAATTTAATATGAGGTGGTCCCAGGTTAATGTTTTTAAGTGCTTGGAAGAAACAAACACAAAATCTTCAATAAGAAATGCCCCAGACCTTAAAAATTCTCACAAATAATGTTGTGAGGTATGATATCATAGTAAAAAGTCACAAACAAACTGGGAAAAGGCACCATGCTTGAGAACGTAGAGAAACAATATACTATAGAGTGAGGCCAGCAAAGACTCATGATATAATTATCAAATAGAGAATACAGAATGTATTTTTTTAACAAGCTTGCAGAAATAAAAGAAGGTTTTGAAAGATGAATAAACAGCAAGGATCCATGCAAACGTTCAAGCATATATTTCAATAAATAAAATTTAACATTTATAAATGAAAGAGACAGTAACTGAAGAGAATAAGTAAATTAAAAGATAAACCTGAAGAAATCAACTGGAAAACAGCATAAAGAGAAAAAATATGAAAATAAGTGAAGTTATATGAAAGATACTCATCATGCAAAAATTTAGAGAGGAAGTAGAATAAAAATGAAACAGATAATATTTCAAAAGATAATGGCTGAGAATTTTCTGGAACTTATCAATGTTATAAGATTTAAGGCACACCAAAAACTACAAATTTATCTTTGGTTGAATTGAATAATTGTTGGTAGATAAAAGAACACTTCTTGCAGATAATTATTGTTAATCTGAAGAACATGAAAGACAAAGAGATTTCAAAAGCAGCCAGAAAAGAAAAGAAAAACATCTTCAAAAGATTTACAATTAGAATGATGGCTGACTTCTTTTGTGTATGGTCATTGCAGCACTATTTACAATATTAAAGACATGGAATCAACCTAAATGCCCATGAGTGATAGACTGGATAAAGAAAATGTGGTACATATACACCATGGAATATTATGCAGCCATAAAAAAAGAATGAGATCATGTCCTTTGCAAGGACATGGATGGAGCTGGAGGTCATTATCCTTAGCACAGTAACACAGGAACAAAAAAACAAATATTGCATGTTCTCACTTATAAGTGGGATTTAAATGATGAGAACACATGGTCACATTGAGGGGAACAACACATACTGGGTAAATATATCAGGGTAATGAAATAATCTGTACAACAAATGATGAGACATAGGTTTACCTATGTAACAAACCTGCACTTGTACCCCTAAACTTAAAAGTTAAAAAAAGGAAACAATAAAGTAATATATTTAAGTTCCTGAGAAGGGGTAAAAGCTGGTTCTAAGTCAAAAAAAAAAAAAAAAAAAAAAGATGCAAAGGTGTTTTGGGACAAACAGAAATTAAGATAGTAAGCAACTAATAGTCTGTCACTAAAGGAAGTTTTAAAGAGTGTGCTCTAAGCAGAAGGAAATGTTCAAAATGCAACATGAACAAAGAAAGTGCTAAATATTTAGCATGGATAAGATGCTAAATATTTAAATCCAATTAAATAAAAATCTCAGTTACATAAAGCAAAAATAATAATGTATTATGAAGTTAAAACTGTAATGGAACTAAATTACCTGGCAATTATAGTATAAAATTTAGGAGGAGGTGATTAGAATTAAAGAGGTCTAAAGTCTTTTTGTTGTTCACAAGAGTGGAGTAAAATAATGACTGAATTTAGGCAAAAAGTATGAGTAGAAATAAATTCCACGGCATATTTAATACTTGTGGCAAACATTTCAATTGAAAATACTGGATCAAGCAAACAAAGAGCTAAAATACAGGCTAAGGCCATCTATAGACCATCTACCATAGACATATTTAAACATATTTGAAGTTTAAATAAAAAGGATGAAATATGGCATATCAGGGAAATTTTAACCAATATAAACCTGAGCCATGTATACTAACGATAAAGAGATTGTACAACAAAAAATACAAGACTTAAAATCACCAGAAAATAAAATTTAAACTAGCAAGGGGGGGCGGGGGTATGAGTTCTAACACATGTGAATTTAATAAAATAATCTCAAACAGAAAGCAAAAACTGACCAAAGGAAGAAACAGGCAAATCAACCATTACAATGGATGCATTTAATACATTTCTCTCAGTAAGTGATAAACTAAGAAAAGAAAAATTTAAAAGAATATAGATTATTTGGGAGAAAATAAAACTTCAAGGCTGACATAATGATATATATGGAAACTTACACCAAAAATGAGAGTTCATGTTTATTTTTAACCACACAGAATGTTTACAAAACTCAAAAACAAAGAGACTTAAAGCAAGTCCTCCAAATGTAAAAAGATTTACCAATTAAATGCAAGTAAATAGAAAGCAAGAGCAGAAATATAACTAAAAAATTAAGCAACAAAGAAGAAAGCAACAAAAATTTACATATTTGTAAATGAATATGTTAAAAATTCAAATCAGAGGTTCAAAATTAATAAACTCAACACATAAGTTATGAAGTTAGAAAACTAATTTAAAAACACAAAAATAGAAAGAAATGTGTTATAAATTATTACCATTAAAATAATAGCATGAATAAAAAAGCAAATATCAATTCTTAAAAATGGTTAATAAAGATGCATATCTCTACAAGATTAACTCATGGAGAAAAATAGCTTGAATAACAAATGTAAGTAATGAGAAAAGCTTTACTAGGCATACACAGACGAAAAAGATAAGTGGTATTTTAAAAATTATGCTATGAAACTAGGAAATTTGGCTGAAATTCGTAAATTTGGCTCAAATGCATAAAATTCTATAAAGATACAAGTTATCAAAAATTATATTAAAAATAAATGAAAACCTGAATATATTTATAACCTTCAAATAATTAAATAAGTATCTAACAATTTTCCCACAAAGGAAAATCTGGCCTCAGATGGATTAATCTCCGAGTCCTACCATACATCCAATAAACAATTTCAGATGCACACAGTCAGTTGCAAAGTATAGAAAAGAAGAAATTGATTCCACCTCATTTCCTGATGCTAGCATGATGGCTTAAAATTTGATAAGGGCAGTATGAATAAGGAAAACTACAGGGTCATTTCACTTGTAAATATGAATGTAAAAATCCCAAACAAAATGCTAGTAAATTAAATCCATACATCCTAATGATATTCAATATTGAATATTCATTCCTAATAACTCCCTTAACAAATTAAGAATAAAAAAGATAAAATAAAGGATGCTTATTAAAAATCTTACATCAAGCATTGTAATAAAAATCAATAGTAAAAATTAATTGAAAATATGTACTTTACAGTCAGAATAAAGACAATAGTGCCCATCATTAGCAACTCTACTAAATATTATCCTAGAAAACCTAGCCAGGGCAGATTTTTATAGAAATTTCAAAACCTGATTAACAGACATTGAAGTATATTTAAAATAAATGAACAGGTATTCCATGTTGATAGATTGGAAGATGTAGTAGCTACTCTGATGCTTCACCTGCATCTGCTCTTTGGGCCTGTGATAGTTAATTTTAGGTGTTAACTTGATTGGATTAAGGATACCTACATAGCTGCTAAAGCATTATTTCTGGGTGTATCTGTGCAAATGTTTCTGAAGAAGATTTTATTGTCAGTCAGTGGATTGAGTGGGGAAGATCTGCCCTCAAAGTTGATGGGTATCATCTTATTGACTGGGGACCCAATGGAAAGAAAGCCAGAGAATTGGAAAATTTGCTTTTTGTCTTGGAGCTGGGACACCCATCTTTTCCCTTGGACATCAGAACTCTAGGTTCTCTAGTCTTTGGATTTGAGTCTTGTACCAGCAACCACCTAGTTTCTCAGGCCTTAGATTGAGAGTTACATCAGTGGCTTTCTTGATTTTGAGGCCTTCAGACTTGGCTGAGCAACATTCCTGGCTTCCTTCATTCCCCAGCTCTCATGCAGCCTATCACAGGACTTCTAGCCTCCATAATCACGTGGGCCAATTTTCCTAATAAATTCATTCTCATATATCTGTATTCTGTTGGTTCTATCTCTCTGAAGAATCATGGCTAATATCCACAGTTGCTGTGAATATTAGCTTCTACAGTTCATGGCTCTGTCCCTTTTACAAATTGTCCTTTGCTGCAGGGAATTGCCTCACACAAGGTTATGCCCCTTCCCAGTAGGCAGCTACATCAAGTAACTGGCTGATATAGTCCCATCCCCCTGCCTCAAATAGAGACAGTTTTGAAGGACTATTCTGACTGTAGTGATCTTGATAGCATTAATGAGGCTTCAGTTGCAATTGCATTATATTGAAAGAAATTGCAGTTTTAAAACTGAGATTCATGATAGCAAAAGGAATAATAGGATTCTGAAATAAGGGAGGACAGGTGGCAGCATTTGTTTGCCAGAAACAAAGTAGACACAGTTATTTTAATGGGCAAGTTTGGAGTGGTGGCCAGGGGTCACAAGCTAAAGACAGCTATGGTAACTGATAATAAATCATGATATTTCTAGAGGCAAGATGAATATAAAGCTATTGATTAATTTTTAATCAAAAAATTAAGAAATGGTTATCAGGAACATAAGAGCAGCTCTACAATGAAAAGTCATCATTTTTGTACCTGTTCCTGGGCCTCAGTAAGTTCTCAAACTCATTAACGGAGAACATGTGGACAGAGTATATGGACATCATGGGCTGGATTTATTCAGACCCACCAAATCATGAGATTGGATTGACCCAGCAGCAATTCATTATAAGATATATATGATGTCAAGGTTTAGGCAAGAACAGAGCCAGAGTAAACTTCAGATGCAGGTGGCTTACTATGGTCAATCATCACTATTACTCCAGAGGGGCAATAAATAGCCAATGTTTGACTGATGTTGTGATGTGAAGCCCTAGTACACTTGTTTCAATTTGGTACAGTTCCGAAAAGCCATTTCAGTTTCTCAGTTCCCATTAACACAGGAAAGAAGTCTCACTGGCACACAGGGCTTAAATATGACCTCAACAAAACACCGATGAGACAATAATTCACTCTGACCCAAAGGCAACTCTTAGAAAGTCAGGCTTAAAAATGAGATCATCAACATTCTTAGTAGTCTGGAAGAATGTGTACACACCCAAGACTGTGGCCTCTATGCAATTATCAAAGAAGCAGCCTCCAAGATAGTAGGCCCTGAAAAAACACAGCACAACATCCAAAATCCCAGAATTCCAATAGCAGATTCCAAGCCACACATATGTATTCAATGGTAAAGGGTAAGAATATAACTGGCTAAGGGGGCTTAAAGCAGAGCCTTTAACCAGTAAGTGGCTTACGCCAGTACAGGGGCAATCCCTAAAAAACCAGACCAAAAGATAAAAACAAGAGAAAAAAAAATCTGAGCCACAGTCACTGAAGGTTGCCAACAGCAGGAGAAACTATATAATTAGTTCAACCAAGTCATTGAACAAATAACCAACCAAACAATAACAAAAACAACCTGAAGCAGGGTGGGCTGAGTGGGAATCAGTACCCAGAGTTTTAAATATACTATCAAAAATGTTCATATTTTAACAAAGGATTAAGAGGCATGCAAAGAAACAGAAATGTGTTCTACATACAGAGAATAAAACAGGCAATAGAAATTGTCTTTTAAGGAGCACAGATGGTAGATCTAGCAGAGAATAACTTCAAATCAACTATTAAAGATACAGCCAATGAACCAAGGTAAGTGATGCTTATAAGAATTAAAGGAAGATATGATGACAATGTCTCTTTAAGTAAAGAATGTCCATAAACAAATTATTTTAAAGAACCAAATAGGAATTCTGGGATTAAAAAATGTAGTTGACATAAAAAATTTACTATCAAGGCTCAACAGTAGACTTGATCTGATAGAAGAAATAATGAAGATCACAAGAAGATAGATAGAAATTGTGTAATATAAAGAATAAAGAGACTAATGAAGGAAGAAAAATGAATAGAACTTCAGAGAAATGGAGGAAACTATTAAGTGAACTATAACACAAATCATGGAAGTACCACGAGAACAAAGAGACAGAAAAAATATTCAAATAAATAATGGCTGGAAACCCCAAATTTGATGAAATGCATTAATGTATACATATAAAAAGATGAACAAATACCAAGTATATGTTAAGTGTGGGGATCCACATTCAGACACACTGTAGCCAAAATATTGAAAAACAAAGAGCAAATCTTGAAAACACAGGAGAAAAACAACTCATCACATCATAGGGAACAAATAAGATTAATAGTTGACTTTTTGTTAGAAACAATGAAAGCCAAAAGGCATTGGGATAATATATTCAAGGAACTGAAAGTAAAATAATTGTCAGCTAAGAATCTGATATTCAGTAGAACTATTTTTATAAAAGAAGGTAAATAAAGACATTGCCAGATAACCAAAAACAGAGTATTTATTGTTATCAGACCTGCCTTACAACAGATACTAAAGGAATTTCTTCACACTTAAAGCAAAAGACACCAGACAATGATTCCAATCCACATGAAAAACAAAAAGTGCCAATAGAAATGTAAGGTAATGAAAAGTATCACATACAGAATAGCATTTACTTCTAAGGGAGAAAGAACTTGGATGTAATTAGAACCCAGGAGAGTTCAAAGGTTATGATTATGTTCTTAAACTGGGTGATGGGAACACAAGCATTCATTGTATTATAATTCTTTATACTTTACACATATTTTATAAACATTCTTTCTCTCTATTCAGTATTCATTAAAACAATAAAAACAAACAAAATTTTAAACTTTTCTTAATAAATGTTTTAAAGTTCTACAACCACTAATCGTAAACAATGAGAGACCATACAAAATTGGCATTTGATGTATGTTTTGTCTGTAGTCTGCCATTTTCTTCAGTTGATTTGCTTACTTATATACTTATTCTACTTTTTACATTTTTTATTTTTATTTTTTAGAGACAGTGTTCTCACTATACTGTCTAGGCTGGTCTTGAACGCCTGGGCTCAAGCAATCCTCCTACCTCAGCCTCCCAAAGTGCTGGAATTACAGGCATGAACCACCACACCCGTAATTTTAATTAGAAAAAATTTTGTGGGGGATACCTATCAGTTCAATGGGATACATTGTTTTAATAATAAATTTTTGATAAACTCTTAGCATGTTGATCTCTCTCTCAACTTGAGCATGTTAACCTTAGTATGGTGGTTTCTTGTTTTATATCAGGTAATAGTAAATTAAAATAATAACCATCAACCAATATTACATTTTGAAAACTGAATTAATGTACATAAAATATTTTGAATATTTTATATACATTATATATTTGAAAATTGAATTAATGTATATAATGTAAATAATGTATATAGGATCACTAAAATATTTCTCAAAAATATTTTGAAAATTGAATTAATGTATATAAAAATGCTTGTATCACTAAATGTTTCTCTGAATATAAAATATTATTTGATACAGAACCTCAGTTTCTTAATACTTCTTATTTAATACAACTTACAAGCTTTTTTGATGTTGTAAGGATGTACATGTTTGTTGTCATTTATAAGCTAAATTCTTCACACCATTTACAGAAAACAAATTTCAAAGGGGTAAATATTATTCCTATAAAAGTTATTAATAAGTGCTCTTGTTTTGAAGCAGCATCTAAATGAACGCTATTTTGATGTGTAGGAAAGAATAGGAATAGAGGATCAATACGGAAAATGCTAAGATTGGTGAAGTAAATTTCCCTTTCTGTATACATTTCTTTTTTTCTTGGAGACAAGGTCTTGCTCCGTCCCCCAGGCTGGTGTACAGTGGTGCGATCATAGCTCACTGCAGCCTCAAACTCCTGGGCTCATGTGATTCTCCCATCTCAGTGCACTACAGGCATACACTACCACGCCTGGTTATTTATTTGTTTATTTATTTATTAGACCAGTCACTGCTATATTGCCCAGGCTGGTCTTGATCTCCTGGATTCAATCCTCCTGCCTCAGCCTCCCAAATTGCTGGGATTACCAGGCATGAGCCACTGCATCTGACTTCATTTCTTAAGATATATTTTACAACCTGAGCAATTTCACTCAAATATATACAACTGAATGAGAAACTCTATCTTTCGGCGTCTTTCCCAAAAAGCACAGAACTTCTTATATTTTTTCCTGGCTAACAGCTCTGACTAGAAAATTAACAAATCCAAAGACACAACACACCGAAAAAAAAAAAACAATGTCCTTTCTTACCGAAACCTGAACCTGGTGGCTTTATAAGACATCAAAACAAATTTCTTAAAGCCAAGATGGCTCCAAATTATCTTTTGATTATATCTTTTTTAGATTTTCCAAAATTTAACTCAGGGTTTTAAGTACTATTCTAAACTGTGCTGATAATTTAATTCCTTTTTAATTTCCCTAAAGTAATAGATACACTTATGAATATACATATTTCTACATGCAATAAAAATTAACTAGCCAGATTAACCAATTGACAGATTCCACTGGTGTTAAATTAATTATTTAAATTCCAAGGAGGCAAATATTTAACACATACCTTATATTAGGAAACATATTTTGAGAGGAAAATAAGTAGCTTGCATGCCCTTCACAAACCATTTTTTTTCAATTCAGTTCAAATCTTTTTAAATCTTAAGAAACACCATGTTCTCAATGATTTAAATGTAAATAGCCATGTGACATTACCTCCTCATATTAAGTCAAATTGGAGAATTTAACTATAAATATTGTGGATAAATAGTTATGTATCCTTAGGCTGTTGGTCATTTTTTATCATGTTGCTTAAAGACACAATCTAATGACTTTTAAGTCCTAATTAACAGAAGTTTCTGCGTGAGTCATTCTGTTCTGAAAATAAAGGCATGATGTCTTAAAGAAAACAAATTACTGTATGTATAGCTAGGAAATCAACCATCAGAAAAAGCAGATAGTTTTTTGACATATTTGGACACTCACAAACTGAGTTATTTTAATTCTTACATTTTGTCCTTCTGTTTCCCACATCTAATACAGATTAGACACTCTTCCTAACAGGAACATGTCAAATTCTCTCCTATTTGGTTTGTAAGAATGTATTGGTTGTCACTTTCAAAATGGAAATCTGTTTTTGCTGATAATAAAAGTAACACAATCATTCTAATATTCATAGATATATGAAGTAAAAAGTGAATTTTTCAACATAGTTTAAATTTAATAAAAATAATCCAAATAATTAAAATTATTATAATATTCTTAATAAAAGGTCTCTGTTCCATAGAAAGGGACATACTGAACTTCAGAAAAACTAAATTGATGTTATTTTTAAATGTCTATGCTAGTAGTTTGAATGGATATTAATCTACCAGTTATTATAGTAAAGATTAGAATTCTTATTCTCTATAATGTTCTTTTGTAAAATATAAATATATATACTACTAAATATATTTATATATGCACATTTTACACACACACACACACACACCACGAAATCTTATGCAGTATATAATATAAACATGTAAACCAAAAAGTATCTGAAACAGGTCTCGATTCCTGTAATCCCATCACTTTGGGAGGCCAAGGCGGGTGGATCACGAGGTCAGGAGTTCAAGATCAGCCTGGCCAAGATGGTAAAACCCTATCTCTACTAAAAACTACAAAAAAAAATTAGCTGGGTGCAGTGGCAGGTGCCTGTAATCCCAGCTACTTGGGAGGCTGAGGCAGGAGAATCACTTGAACCCGGGCAGCAGAGGTTGCAGTGAACCAAGATTGCGCCACTGCACTCCAGCCTGGGTGACAGAGTGAGACTCTGCCTCAAAAAAAAAAAAAAAACAAAAAAAAAGAAGTAGTTTATTTTTCCAAGGTTAAGTACATGCCCAGAAGAAAGGAACACAGAATCATAGTAACAGTCTGTGGTCTGTACCTTTCTCCAAAGATTATTTTGAAAGCTTCATTATTTAAAGGGAAAAAGTGGATTGGAAGGGAAAGATGGAAGGTACGGTCACATTAATGAATCCACGTGTTGCAAGAGAAAAGGAGCAGGTAGGGAAATTGTCAATTATGTATTCGTCTTCAGTTCAGCATTCAGTAAGATAAGGCGAACATAGAGTAGCTATCTGCGGAGATATTTGGCCTTTTATCTATGTAGCTATCTGGGTAGGAACAAAACAAAAGGCAGTTTCTTGCATGACTCAGCTTTCAGCTTAGTTTTTTCCTTTTGGCACAGCAAATGAAGTCCTGATATTTTATTTTGTTTGCAGATACCACGTAAGACTTTGAGGTAGTCCAGAGACAAGTACTGTACCACTGATAACTATTGGACTAAATGCTTCGAAGTTTTTCTATTTTTTCTCTTTTTATATTTCCTGAAAATCAATTACAGTATCATTATATAATGATATTGGTGCTTCTTCTCAGGTAAAGTAATGGAATCAAGGCTCAAAATGAGTACAGCAATTTCACCTCTGTTTACAGAGATGAGTGTCCCAGTTCCTATAATAAATTTTGAAAGACAATGTGAATAGGATTATTTTTTTATTCTGGTCTCCGATTACTTCTCTTAGGAACAAACACACTCAGGACCTCAGCAAGTGTTGTGCTGATAAGAGTGTCTTTTCTTTGTGACTGTCTGTTCTACTGGACACCTAAGGTATTAGTTCCAGCACTATCAGCCTGCCCAGTTGTTTGATATATGGACTCATGAGAAATGAAACATTTCATGTGAGTAAGAGTAGTGATTAATGTGGGTCAAAATTCCATCTCACATGAGGCTTAAGAGAAGGTTTAGAGAGATTATAGCAATTCTTCATGAATTCAGCTTCCAGAGGTCAGAAATATTTTTGGAAACCTTTCATTTCCCTTTAACTATCATTATATGTGTTTTAACCCTAAATTTAATAAAAACTCTTCTGAATGTACATACAAATATAAAGCTCCTTTTGGACAAACTGTTAAAGCAATAACTTCATTATTTACTACTGACTGTGTCAAGTGTGATTATTTTGTTATAGAATCATTGTTAATGGTGGTGTTATTAAGTGTTGTCTCCTCTGGGCTTCAGGAATGCCTGCATTTCGGATCTTAAGTCCAAATTCACACTATTTATACTCATATACATTTATGCACTTGGTTCTTACCTGGTATGAACAGGCTGGGTACTACCAAACATCCTACCTGCACACTGTCAAAGTGGGTCCCAGAGGTAGGAGATGGTGTAAAACAGTGAAAAACTGCTCATGTCAGGAGCCTTACTTACAGCGTAGGCAATACCGGGCGGAATGTAAATGAAGGAGGAGACTGCTGCCAGGAGCACCTGAAATCCATCCAAGACTGACAACTGTCCTATGTAAGACATAAGGAAGTGGCTCAGTTATACTACAGAAAAAGGGCAGATGAAGGCCAGGGATAACCTGTTGAGGACCACAAGAGAAGCTAAGAATGACCTGAGGCCTTTTCTCCTTTGAGATAGAAACCCATATAGCTAAAACTATGACCTTTCTTCTTGTGGAGTTAAGAACAATCTCTTTTTCTTATTCCCAGAAGCTCACACTTTCTGGCCTGACTAGGACACCAGAGGAATATTTCATTCTAGAGAGCCTGACAGGATGGTGCAGAAAAGAAGAGGGGATTCTTTCTTTTCCGTCCTTAGAAGATCCCTTTACTTAGGAAAGGAAGTTAATATCAAAGGCCAGGAGTTTGATACTATGACCTCTGAGCTTTATCACTCCATACTAACAATTTTAGATTTTTTTGTTCTGCCTTTATGTGGAAACTGTTTCATTTTCATGGTCATTTCACAATCTTCCTCATAAGGGTTTATAGTTCTGCTCAATCTGTCCCAATTCCATGAATGGACTAAATGAGTGAATCTTGACTCCATTAATGGAGCCAAGTAAACCAGTGGTCCCTTGAATTCAGTCATGTTTATTAATCTTGATGAAGCAACCATATTCTTTAGACACCTCAAGCAATTTTAAATCACAAAGGAAAAGTCTAAAAGATTGGCAAACATGAGCAAAAAGGAGATAACACAGAACAAATGATGATATGGTTATTAAAGTTTCAGTTCTAATTTTATTTTATTTTTCTAAAAATATGGCAAAAATCAGTTCTTTCAGAACCTTAATATGTACTCTAATATTTTAGAAATTTAAAATTAAATCTCTTAAACAATTTTACCACAAATTTTTAAAATTCGAAGATGCAGGATGTTTTTAAAAATGAGCCAATTTTTAAGCCAAAGCAAGGAGGAATGAAAAAAATGCTATCTAAACAAGTGAAATTTCACATTTAAGTAAGATAAATTGATGTAAAAGCTTTTATAAGACAAGTTTATACATTTAGCCTCAAATATATTTTCCCAAAGTGCCTTTTACCCTTTAATGAAATGACTGGATATCCCATCAGCATTAACACAAAAATATGCGGTGGTTAGTGGGATAAATGACCTAAGTTTTACTTTAATATCCTGGTATAATGAGATCGAGTAATGCCAAAAATACTCTTTGAAATACAACACATATGACACGGGCTGGAAAGATGAACTCAATACTATGAAGTAGACTGAACTTAGAAAATGTGGAGAAAATTAGATTATAGTGCTTATAATCTGCTTGATTGACTGGGCCAACAAATTCACCTTCAAACTATTTAGAGCGAACCTACTTGAAAGTATTTCTAGTTTCAGTCTAGCAGCAAGCAACTCAGAAGTTGCCACTCTATCCTACCAAGTAAAATGCTGGACAAATTGAAAAATCAAAAATCTGTAAAAGAAGTGAGGATGCAGGGAAAATTGCTGCCCCAAAAGTTGAAGAGAGAGAGAGTCAAATATGAGAATGAAAATTTACCACAGCAGAAAACCACAAGCAACAATCTTCACAGGAATCAGTGCTGGGTTTGGGAAGCCTAAATTGTAATAGAAAATTGCTGGGGCTCAATGTGGATAAATCTGAGAATTAAAAACTACAGGGAGACTGTCATAGAAGGGCCCCAACAAATTTGTAAGTTTTGCCTTCAGGGGTTCAACCTAATTCTCAGAAGAAATATGAGAAAAAACATTTCATCATGCTTCTGACATGGAGAGGAGAAAGGAGTAATTTGAAATATGCCAGAGCATTCTGTTCTTCTCCATAAGATCTGCCCTAAAACAAACAAACAAACAAACAAAAACCTACAGAACAGAAAAACCCAATGTGAAGAGACAGAGCAAGCTTCAGAACAAGGTTCATATATGCACAATTGTTTATCACCCTGGGAATGTAAAACAGCAATGATTAATATGCTAAGCGTTCTACTGAATAAAGTAGACAAAATGCAAGAACCAGATGGGCAATGTAAGCAGAGATGGAAATTCAAAGAAATAACCAAAAAGAAATGTTAGAGATTAAAAAAAAAGTACTGTAACAGAAGAAGAATACTTTTTATGGGCTCATTAGTAGATTGGACACAGTAGAAGAAAGAATCTGTGTTTGAGGATGTCTCAATAGAAACTTCCAAAACTGAAAAACAAAGAACAAAAGACTGAAAAAGAAAAAAGAACAGAATATCCCAGAACTGTGGGACGACAACAAATGGTATAACATACGTTTAATGGGAATACCGAAATTAGAAGAAAGGAAGAGAAGAAATATTTGAAACAATAACAACTGAGAATTTCCCCCAAATTAATGTCAGATATCAATCCATAGATACAGAAAGTCCATAGAACACCAAAGAGAATAAATGTCAAAAAAAACAATAAAAAACAACAAAAAAACCCTACACCCGGACATATCATATTCAAATTACAGAAAATCAAAGGTAAAGGAAAAAGTCCTGAAAGAAGCCAGAGGGGGGAAAACACCTTACCTATACAGAATCACAGATAAAAATGATACCTTGCTTCTCAGAAATCATTCAAGTAAGATGAGAATGGAGTGAAAGTGTTAAGAGAAAAAAGCAACAATGTAGAATTTTGTATCTGGTGAAATTATCCTTTAAAAGTGAAGGGAACTCCATCTAATGCAGCAAACAAACAAAAAAAAGAAAAGAAAAGAAAAAGTATATTGATTGGGAAGGAAGAAGTAAAACTTTGTTCACTGATGACATGATTATTTATGTAGAAAATCCAAAGGAATCAACAACTACAAAACCTCCTGGAACTAATAAGTGATTATAGCAAGGTTACATGATACAAGATTAATGCATAAAAGTCAATCACGGCCAGGTGCAGTGGCTCACACCTGTAATCCCAGCACTTTAGGAGGCCGAGGTGGGTGGATCACCTGAGGTCAGGAGTTCAAAACCAGCCTGGCCAACATGGCAGAACCCAGTCTCTATTAAAAATACAAAACTTAGCCGGGCATGGTGGCATGAGCCTGTAATCCCAGCTACACGGGAGGCTGAGACAGGAAAATAGCTTGAACCCTGGAGGCAGAGGTTGCAGTAAGCCGAGATCACTGCACTCCAGTGCACTATGCCACTGCACTGCAGCCTGGTGGACAGAGCAAGACTCAGTCTCAAAAAAAAAAAAAAAAAAAAAAGTTGATTGCTTCTCTATATGACAGCATTGAACAAGTAGAATTTAAAATTAAGAACACACTACCATTTACATTAGTATCCAAGAAAATAAAATATTGAGGCATAAATCTAACAAAATATGTGTGAGGTTTATATGAGAAAAACTATAAAACTCTGATGGAAGAAATTAAAAAATTAAATAAATGGACAGCTATTCCATATTGATGAATAGAAAGACTTAATATGAGTACTGTCAAGACGTCAGCTTTCCCCAGCTCAATCTATAGATAGAATGCAATTCCAATCAAAATCTCAGAATATACATACACACACACACACACACACACACACACGTATATATATATGTCTGTATATATATATATATTTGGATATTGACAAACTGGTTTTAAAGTTTATACAGGGAAGCAAAAACCCAAAATATTCAACACAATATTGAAGAACAACATTGGGTGACTGACGCTGCCTTACCTCAAGACTTCCTATAAAACTACATACAGTGGGACAGTGTGGTATTGGTGAAAGAATAGAAAAATCAATCAATGGATTAAAACAGAGAAGCCAGAGGTAGATCCACATAAATACAGCCAACTGATCTTTGATGAAAGAGAAAAAGAAATATAATGAAGCAAAGATCATCTTTTCAATGAATGATGCTGGAACAAGTGGACGTCCACATGTAAAAAAATGAATATAGACACAGATTTTTCATCCTTCACAAAAATTAACTCAAAGACTTAAATATAAAACACAAAACTCTAAAAATCCTATAAGATAACAGGAGAAAATGTAGATGTAGATTTGGTGATGGCTTTTTTAGATACAACAGCAAAGGCAAGATTCATGAAAGAAACAATTGATAAGCTGAAGTTCTTTGAAATTAAAATTTTCTGCTCTGAGAAATATAGTGTCAAGAAGATACAAAAGAAGTCACAAAATGGAAGAAAATACTTCCGAAAGACAATCAATGACTATTATGCAAAATATACAAAGGATTCTTAAAACTCAACAATAAAGAAACAAACAACCTAATTAAAAAAGAGGCCAGGGACCTTAACAGATACTTCACCAAAGAAGATGTAGACACACATATGAAAAGATGCGCCATGTCATATATCAGCAGGGAAATGCAAGTTCAAACAACAGTGAGATGCCACTATCACCTACAGTACTAGAATGGCCAAAATTCAGAACACCTGCAACACCAAATGCTGACAAAAAACGTGAAGCAACAGAAACTGTCATTCATTGATGGTGGGGAATGCAAAAGTGTATAGCTACTTTGGAATACAGTTTGTCAGCTTATGCAAAGCTAAACCCACTTTAATAATACGATATAGCAATAGCACTCCTTGCTATTTACCCAAAGGAGTTGAAAACATGCCCATGCAAAAACCTGTACAGGGTTGTTTATAGCATCTTAATCTATAACTGCCAAAACTTGGAAGAAACCTTCAGTAGGTGAATGGGCAAATAAATTGTGTTGCAGTCACACAATCGAATATCATTCAGTACTAAAAAGATGTGACTTATTAACTCATGAAAATAATAGGAAATTTAAATGCATATTACTAAGTAAAAGGAACCAATCTGAAAAGGCTACATATTGTATGATTCTAGCTATATGGCATTTTGTAGAAGTCAAAACTACCTAGACAGTATAAAGATCAATAGTTTCTGGGGGCTACAAGGGGAGGAAGGGGCGAATAGGTGAAACACAGAGGATTCTTGGGGCAGTGAAAATGCTCTGCATGATTATATAACGGTGGATACATGTCATTATACATTTGTTCATGCTCATAAAATGTACAACACCAACGGCAAGAGTGAGTCCTAATGTAAATATGGTCTTTCAGTGATAATGTGTCCATATAGATTGATCAGTTGTAACAAAGGCACTACTCTGATGGAGGATGTTGATAATGTGGATGGCTATACATACGTTGGGGCAGGGTGTATATGGAAAATCTCTGCACCCTCCTCTTAATTTTGCCATAAACCTAAAACTACTTTACATTTAAAAAGTCTTTTAAAAGAATAACAAACCAGAAATGTCTTTAATAAGATCACTGGAGCTTAGAATTAAAAAAAAAAAATCTGTGACACTTAGCTCAGATCAAATGATTCTCATCACAAACCTCATTCATCCTGTTCCATGATTCCTTAATTAACAAAGCCCCTGGCTAATTCCAATCACCTTAGTCTAAGAATATCCCCAGTGGCTAATTTTCCTGGCCCTAAATCTCAGTTACATAAAGACTCTGGCACATGCTGTCAAATCTCCCAAATCATCCACTGCCTGTATCTCCACCTACAGTCTTTCACTTGCTGATGGCTGATCCTTGTCTGAATTCTGGACTCAGTTTTGCCTTGGATGTCATCCAGTTTTTGTTTGTTTGTTTGTTTTTTGCCATGGATTGTATCTTAGTTTCATTCTGCTTGCCTGTATCCTTACTCTGTCTTTATATTTGACTAAAAGAAAAACCCCAGCTTTTACCCACATGTTTACATCCCTGAGCTAGTACTCACATGTTTTATTTAACATCCCCAGGCTGAATCTCAGCCACAATCTCTTGATTACCAATTAGAAACAACGTCAGATTCTCTTGCCCAGAATTCTTTGTGTGCTTCATAATGACGTTGTTGCAGATAAAGTAACTCATCTATATGTGCTTAAGTTTCTACAGGAAGGTATTGTTAAATGTATAATTATCAGAAAAGAATAAAGCACTCAATTTTATATGACACTGTGTTAGATGCTTTAGAAAAGTGGGTTTGACAGCACTGGTTCCTATCCATCAGGAAGTTATATATGATATAAAAAGGAGATATGGACACACATAATTTAAAATAAGATTCTACATTATTTGAGGAGAAAGTAATTTGCTATGGTTGTAGTACAGGGGTTTCAGTAGGGCCCACTAGGGATGATGGATGATAATATAGAATCCTCCTATTTAAAATAATTTATTAAATGTCTCTATAAATGTTTTCTAAAAGGACAGTGATCCATGGCACAGTAATAAAACAGAACTCTGCAACGGGTTCCTAAATATGCCATGCTGCTGATTATGACCTCCATTGTGTTTTTCTCTTTCCTCTTTATTATATTTCCAAAGAGTTTATCTCCTCAGTCGGTGGTCCAAGAACTTAAAATGTAGGATTAGAAACAAATACCATGTATTTTATACAATTCTGGAAAGAAAATAACAGATTCAATTAAACTTTTTGCAGAGTTAGAGGAAATGAGCATTCTGGATGTATAAATACTATTTCAGAAATTATTTAATGCTTCTCCTAATAGTTTATATTTAGCAATGTCATTTTCAATCATTCATTACTTAATATTTATAGTACTACCATGACAGAGTTGGATAAATAACTCTGAGTCTACATTATATAAATATAGTCCCTGGGTTCAATGACTCAGCCACTTTTATAGATAAAATACTAGAGGACTGATATGGCCCTATATTGTTATTCTATAGTTCAGGGGTCCCCAATCCCCAGGCCATGGACCAGTAGCAGCCTGTGGTCTGTTAGGAATTGTTTTTTCTGCACAGCAGGACGTAAGTGGTGGGTGAGCAAGTGAAGCTTCATCTGTATTTACAGCTGCTCCCCATCACTTGCATTACTACCTGAGCTCTGCCTTCTGTCAGATCAGTGGCAGTATTAGATCCCTACAGGAGCACAAATCCTATTGTAAACTGCACATGTGAAGGAGCTAGGTTGTGCCCTCCTTATGAGAATCTAATGCCTGATGATCTGTCACTGTCTCCCATTACCCCTAGATGAGACCATCTAGTTGCAAGAAAACAAGCTCAGGACTCCCACTGATTCTACATTATGGTGAATTGTATAATTATTTCATTATATGTTACAATGTAATAATAATAGAAATAAAGTGTACAGTAAATATAATGTGCTAGAATCATCTTGAAACTATCTCCCCACCCTGGTCCATGAAAAAATTGTCTTCCAGAAACCAGCCTCTGGTGTCAAAAAGGTTGGGGACTGCTGCTATAGTCAATGCCACTGTTTAGTAATCAAGACTACAGAGAAGGATCTTCGTCTTCTTTTTTTTTCTTTTAGGCTTGTAAGGTACACTAAAGTGTCAAGTTGAACCAGAAAAAAGCCTCAGAATCTCTCTAAATCTATTCTGGTTTGGGGGATGCCTGAAAAAAATTAAAAACAACAAAAAAAAAATGGAGTCAAATCAAACATAGAGTAAATCATGAGTTATATTAACCAGTAAGAAATATGTTAGAACTTCTGTTACTGTAGCATGAAGAGGTCAGCAAATCCTCTTCACAAAAAACTTGGAATAAAGTTGGAAAAAGCTGACAAAAAGTAACTATGTATTGTCTTAAGTTTAAACAAAGGCAGACAACCAATCAAGAATTGTTTATTCTTGAAAATCTGGTAATGTTTCAGCTAAATACAGTGGGAAACTTCAAAGTGTTCATTACAAATATTTGCAAAGAAGTAAAGAAAACTGTGTTCAAAATAAAAAGGAAAGGTGATGATTATGACTCTATACATAGAGAATCTCAGCAGAGAAATAGAAAGTATGAAGAAAAACCAAAGTATAATTTAGAGCTTAAAAGTATAAGTGTAACGAAAGATTCACAAGATGGGTTCAACAGCATATTTGAAATCAGAGAAGATAAAAACAGGACTGGAAAGTAGATCAATAGAAATAATTCAACTAAAAAACAATGAGAAAAAGTTGAAAAAATGAACAGAGTCCCGGAAATGTTTTACATTCCATAAAGCAAGTAAACATATGTGTAATGACAGCTGCAGGCTTTTATAACAGGAAGCTAGGAAAAAAGAGGAAATAAACCCAAAGTAAGTAGAAAGAATTATATAATAAGGTGAAAATGTAGCTAAGAAAGGAGAAAATAGATAAAGCCAATCAAACCAAAAGATGATTCTTTGAAAAGAACCAACAAACTCTAATAAACTTGTGTTAGACTGACCAAGAGAAATAGAAGACATGGATTTTCAAAATCAGGAATAAAAGAGGAACATCACTACAGACCTTACAGAAATTAAAAGAAAATATTAAGGGAGTATCATTAACAACAGTACACCAACAAATTGAACAAACTAGATAAAATGGACAAATTCCTAGAAAGACACAAATACCAAAACTTTCTTAAAGAGAAATAGAAAAAAGTGGAATAAATAAATATATGTCAAGTAAAGACCCAGCACCCTAATGTTCCAATAAAAAAAAAGTCCAGGCCCCAAAGATACTGCTAAGGAAGAAATAATATTAATACTACACAAACTCTTCCAGAAATAGAATGGCAAGGAGCAATTTTCATCTAATTTTATGAGGCTAATATTACCCCAATGCCAAAGATATTTCAGAAGGAAAAACTACAATTCAACATCCCTTGTAAAAATAGATGTTGATGTCTTTAAAAAAAAATTAGCAAACTGAATCCAGAAACATAAAAAAGATAATATACCATGAGCAAGTGATATTTATCTCAGGAATACAAGGTTGGTGTAACAGCCAAAAGTAAATTAATATAACTTACAATATTAATAGAATAATAGACAAAAAAATGACTATCAAAATAGAGGCAGAAAAAGCATTTGACGAAATCTAAAACTCATTAAAGATTTTTTTTTTTAAAAAAAAACACCACCTCCATAAAGGTCAAAGGCAACTTCCTTAACTTGACAAATGGGCATCTGAAAAAAAACCCCATATGCAACATCATACTTAATGGCAAAAGACTGAATATTTTCTACCTAAAACTGGGAATAATACAAGGATGTCTGCCCTTATCACTTCTATCAACATTGTATATTGGATTCTTCTCAGTGAAATAAGGTGAGAAAAAGAAATCCAAATTTTCTTTATTCACACATGACATAATTTTGAAAAAATCATAAGAAATAGATATCCAAAAAATGTTAGAACCAATTATTTATTATATGTTTAGCAAGGTCACTGGACACAAGATTAATATATGCAAACTTATAAATGCACACACACATATATATAAACTAGTAAAAATTATCCAAAAATGAAATTAAGAAAATTGCATTCATGATTGCATCAAAGGAATAAAATAAACTGAACAAAAGTATCATAAGACCTGTACATTGAAACAATATTTTATTGAGAAAATTTAAAAAATAAATAAATATAGAGACGTATTATATTCATGGACTGGAAGTTTCAATAATGGGAAAACGACCATTCCCTCACTAATGGATCTATAGATTCAATGAAATCACTACCCAAGTCCCATTCATTTTTTTTCCTTGACAAATCAATAAAATAAACTGAACAAAAGTATCATAAGACCTGTACATTGAAACAATATTTTATTGAGAAAATTTAAAAAATAAATAAATAAATATAGAGACGTATTATATTCATGGACTGGAAGTTTCAATAATGGGAAAACGACCATTCCCTCACTAATGGATCTATAGATTCAATGAAATCACTACCCAAGTCCCATTCATTTTTTTTCCTTGACAAATCAACAAGCTAATCATAGAATTTATATTAACATTCAAATAACTTAGACAACAATTTTGAAAAAGAAGAACATAAAGAATGTACATTGGCCATTCACGGTGGCTCATGCCTATAATCGCAGCACTTTGGACGCCATCATGGGTGGATTTCTTGAGATAAGGAGTTTGAGAACAGCCTGGGCAAGGTAGCAAAACCCCATCTCTACAAAAAATTTAAGAAAACTAGCCTGGCATGGTAATGTGCATTCATGATCCCAGCTACTTGGGAGGCTAAGGTGGGAGGATCACTTGAGCCTGGGAGGTCAAGGCTGCAGTGAGCCAAGATGTCACTTAGGTGACAGAGTGACACCCTAACTTAGTACAAAGCTACAATAATGAAGATAGTGTGGTATTGTCATAAGGATTATATGGATCATTATAGCAAAATAGAGAATCTATAAATAAACTCACATTTATAGTGAATTGAATTTTGACACGGGGTCAAGGTGATTCAATGGAGAAATGATTATTTTCTCAACAAAAGTTACTGAAACAATAAGACATTCATTAAAATAAGTTGACTTACTACCATTTCAATCATCACACAAAAATTTTACTCAAAATGGAACGTAGAAACAGTAATTTGAAGCATAAAAGTTTTAGAAGGAAAAATGAAGAAAATTTTTGACATTGGGTTGGTGAAAAACCTTAAGACAAATAAGGGCACTATATAACAGTAAAGTGCTTAATTCAATAAGGAGATCTAACTAACCTAAACTATGCATCCAAAACAGGAGTATCCAGATTCATACAGCAAAGTCTTGGAGACCTACAAAGAGATTTAGAAAACCACACAATAATCGTGGGAGACTTCAGTACTTCCATGGACAATATTAGACAGATCACTGAGGCACAAAACTAATAAAGGTATTCAGGATTTGAACTCGACACTTGATTAAATGGACCTAATAAATATCTACAGAACACTCCATCTAAAGAAAACAGAATACACATTTTTCTCATCACCACATGGCACATACTACAAAATTGACCACTCAATTAGACATAAAACAATCCTCAGCAAATTAAAAACAAACAAACAAAAAAGCCAGTCATGTTAACCATACTCTCGGACCACAGGACCACAATGCAATAAAAATAGAAATCAATACTTATAAACTCAATTAAACCCATATAATTACATGGAACTTAAACAACCTACTCCTGAACGATTTTTGGATAAATAATGAAATTAAGGCAGAAACTAAGTAACTCTTTGAAACTAATGAGAACAAAGATATAACATACCAGAATCCCTGGAACACAGCTAAGGCCGTGTTAAGAGGGAAGTTTACAGCACTAAACATCCACATAAAAAAATTATAAAGATCTCATATTAACAACTTAATATCACAACTAGAGGAACTAGAGAAATAAGAACAAACCAACCTTAAAGCTAGAAAAGAAATAAAATCAGAACTGAATTAAAGGAAACCAAGATGAAAAAAACAAACACAAAAGATCAGCAAATCGAGAAGTCGATTTTTCGAAAGATTTAATAAGATAAATAGACCACTAGCTAGAATAATAAAAGAGAGAAAATCCAAATAAGCACAATTAGACATGACAGACAGAGCATTACCACTGACCCCACAGAAATACGAAAAACCTTAAAAGACTACTATGAATACTTCTATGCACACAAGGTAGAAAACTTAGAAGAAACAGAAACATTTCTGGACATATATACCCTCCCAAGATCGAACCAGGAAGGACTTGAATCTCTAAACAGATCAATAATGAGTTTCAAAATGGAATCGCTAACAAAAAGCCTACCAACCAGAAAAAGCCCAGAACCAGAGGGATTCACAGCTGAATTCTACCCAATGTATAAAGAAGACCTGGTACCATTCCTTACTAAAACTATTGCAAAAAATTGAGGAGGAAGCAATCTTCCCTAACTTATTCAATGAGACCAGAATCACCCCAAAACTTGGCAGAGACACAGCAACAAAAAAAGAAAACTTCAGGCCAACATCCTTGATGAGCATAGATGCAAACATCCTAACTGAAATACTAGCAAACCAAATCCAGCAGCACCTCAAAAAACTAATCCACAATGATAAAGTAGGCTTTATCCTTGGGATGCAAGGTTGATTCAACATATGCACATAAATAAATGTGATCACCACGAAAACAGAACCAAAAACAAAAACCACATGATCATCTCAAAAGATTCAGAAAAGGCTTTTGATAAAATTCAACACTCTTTCATGTTAAAAACGCTCAACAAACTAGGCGTTATAGGAATATACTTCAAGATATTAAGAGCCACCTATGAAAAATCCACAACCAACATTACACTGAATGGGCAAAAGCTGGAAGCATTTTTCTTGAAATCCAGTAGAAGATAAGAATGCTTTCCTTCACCAATCTATTCAACATAATACTGGAAGTCCTAGACAGAGCAATTAGCCAAGAGAAAGAAATAAAAGGCATTTGAACAGGAAGAGAAGACATCAAACTATTCCTGTTTGCAGATGATATGATACTATACTTAGAAATCCCCATAGTCTCTGCCCAGAACCTCCTTGATCTCATAAACTCTAGCAAAGTCTTAGGATACAAAATCAATGTACAAAAATTGGTTGCATTTTTATGCCCCAACAACATTAAAGCTGAGAGCCAAGTCAAGAATGCAATCACATTCACAATAGCCATTAAAAAAAAAAAAACGTGCCTAGAAATACAGCTAACCAGGAAGGTGAAAGATCTTTAAATTGAGAATTACAAAAAAAAAAAAAAAATTGTATTGGTTCATTCTTCCATTGCTATAGAAAAATACCTGAGATTGGGTAATTTACAAAGAAAAATGACTTAATTGGATCATGGTTCTGCAGGCAGTGCATGAACTATAATGCTGGCCATCTGCTTGGCATTTGGGAGACCTCAGAAAACTTAGAATCATGGCAGAAGGTGAAAGGGAAGTTTTGGGAATCAAACTGGCTTCCTTGCTCCTCAGCTTGAAGACGGCCTATTGTGGGACCTTGTGATCATGTGAGTTAATACTCCTTAATAAGCTCCCTTTTATATATATCTATATATAGATATATGTACGGATAGATATACAAATATATATCTTTATATCATATATAAATAT
>NW_012114744.1:7239430-7254718 GCF_000951035.1 Colobus angolensis palliatus | reverse complement strand
TATATATATATATTATCTTATTAGTTCTGTTCCTCTAGATAACCCTGACTAATACAATAGCCAAAACAATCCTAAGTAAAAACAACAAAGCTAGAGGCATCATGTTACCTGACTTCAAATCGTACTACAAGGCTACAGTAACCAAAATAGCATGGTATTGTTACAAAAACAAAAGTAAAAATAGACCAATGGAGCAGAATAAAGAGCCAAGAGATAATGCCACAATCCTACAACCATCTGATTTTCTGATTTTTGACAAATTCAACAAAAACAATGAGGGAAAGGGCTTTATTTTTTTTGAGACAGAGTCTGTCTCTGTTGCCCAGGCTGGAGTGCAGTAGTGTGATCTTGGCTCACTGCAACCTCCACTTCCTGGGTTCAAGCAATTCTCCTGTCCCAGCCTCCCAAGCAGCTGGGATTAGAGGTGCCCACCACCACACCTGAATAATTTTTTTTTTTTTGGTATTTTTAGTAGAGACAGGGTCTCACCATGTTGGCCAGGCTGGTCTTGAATTCCTGACCTCAGGCGATCCACCTACCTCAGCCTCCCAAAATACTGGCATTACAGGCCTGAGCCACCATGCCTGGCTGGGAAAGTAGTTTCTATTTCATAAATGGTGCTGGGATAACTAGCTACCCATATGCAGAAGATTGAAACTGAATTCCTTCCTTATACCATCTACAAAAATCAACACAAGATGGATTAAAGACTTAATGGTAAAACCTAAAACTATAAAAACTCTGGAAGATAACCTAGGAAATACCATTAGGACACAGTCCTAGCAAAGATTTCATGATGAAGATGCCAAAAGCAATTGCAACAAAAATAAAAATTTACCCAAATAAACTAAAGAGCTTCTGCACAGCAAAACTCTCTGTTATCAACAGAGTAAACACACACTTTACAGAATGGGAGAAAGTATTTACAAACTATGCATCTGACAAAGGTCTAATTTCCAGCATCTATAAGAAACTTAAACAAGTATACAAGCAAAAACAAACCACCCCATTAATATTGGGCAAAGTACATTAAGACACTTCTCAAAAGAAGACATACACATAGCCAACAAGCATTTGAAAACATTCTGAACATCCTTAATCATTAGAGAAATCAAAATCAAGACCACAATGAGGTACTATCTCACATCAGTCAGAATGGCTATTATTAAAACATCAAAAAATAGCAGATGCTGGTGAGGTTACAGAGAAAAGGGAGTGCTTATACAGTGTTGATGGTAATGTAAATTAGCTCAACCACTGTGGAAAACAGTTTGGCAATTTCTCAAATAACTCAAAGCAGAATTACCTTTCATCCCAGCTATTCCATTATTGGATATACACACAAAGGAATATAAATCATTCTACCATAAAGACACATGCACATTTATGTTCATCACAGCACTATTCACAATAGCAAAGACATGGAATCAACCTAAATGTCCATCAATGGTAGAATGGATAAAGAAAATATGGTACATACACATCGTGGAATACTACACAGCCATAAAAAAGAATGATATCAAGTCTTTTGCAGCAACATGGATGGAGCTGGATGCCATTATCCTAAGTGAACTAACACAGGAATAGAAAATCAAATACCACATGTTATCACATATAAGTGGGAAGAAACATTGGGTATATATGAACACCTTCTTGAAGGTGGAGGGTGGGATGAGGGTGAAGAAAGTCATATTTGGATAATTTTCTTCCATTCACTGCTTCCTCAAAAACATTTTATCCTAGATTCTTAATTGAATCATGTCATCTATTCATTTATTATTCATAGAATAAATCACGATAGTTACATCTGAACCAGCCATGCAGTGAGTTGCATCAGTTTTTAAATAGTTTGAAGTGAATTAATTGGCCAAAATGAAGTTAATGCACTTCAGTATATGTTGACACTGCTTAAATCATTGGGCACCAAGCAGCTGCTTAAAAAATGACAGTGGTACAGCCCTGAAAGTGATATTTGTAGGAATGATAGCCATTCAATTTTTTTCCTTCAGCATTATTCAATGATACAGTTTGGATGTTTGTCCCCTCCAAATCTCATTGAGATGCAATCCTCAGTGTTGGAGGTGGAACCTGGTGGGAGGTGTTTTTGTCATAGGGGTGGATCCCTCATGAATAGCTTGGTGCTGTCCTTGTGATAGAAATGAGTTCTCACTCTGAGTTCACATGAGATCTGGTCGTTTAAAAGTGTGTGGCACCCCCTAACTTGTTCTCTTGCTCCTGCTCTCCCTATGTGATGTGTTGGTTCATCTTTGCCTTCTGCTATGATTGTAAGTTCCCTGAGGCCCTCACCAGAAGCAGATGCTAGCACACTTTCTGTACAACCTGCAGAACCATGAGCCAATTAAACCTCTTTTCTTTATAAATTACTCTGTTCTGGTTACTTATTTGTAGCAAGGCAAGAAGTCCTGACACATCCAATGTGCTCTAACCTCCTACCAAGTAGTGTGCGAGGTTCAGGGGATGGAAAATTGGAAGTGAAAGTCCTTGGAGAAGCTCTCATTCAACTAAAAGCAAACATGGTAAGAGATAATTTTCTCTACAATGTGATTAGAACTATGAGGTGATATAAATAAAATTTTGGAAGTGTTCACAGATGACATGTTTTCCTTGTTTCCTCTGGTGCTATTACTCAGTGCTACAAACTTCATTTTTTTGATGGTTCTTTAGGAACAGGTAAGAAGGCAAGAAAAAGATTATCACAAATATAGCCTGGCTGGATGCTGTTTAGAGCAGTAGCTATTCTATATCCTTACATACTTAGGTTCTATAATCTGAAAATAGCTAAATAAAAATAATAGCTGAGCCCAAACCACTGAGGTTAGTGTCAATTCTTTCATTACAAGAATCTGTCTCAGGGGATATTGAGTAAAAATAATGATTAAACACAGGCATCTACTTTTATTTCCCCCCCAAACCCATTAAAACAATAACAAAGGGAATTTTAAAATATACAAACTCAAAAAAGATGTGAAGGACTGTAGAAAAGAGAATAGCAACAAAATTTTGGACCAAAAGAAAATAAATAAGTGAATTTAGCAGACCCCCCACACCCACCCACCCCAAATACATTCTATCTTCATGTCTTCCAAACTTTCAGAAGTTGATCGTACCATCCTCTGAAAGTGGAAAATGGTTGAAACTCTATTTGATAATAAGTCTATACATCCATCACCTCCAGCAAAACAAATAAGCAAATAAATAACTGAATGTTATTCTCAAATACAGGATTTTTAGACTTCCAATGTGAGAAAAGATATCTTTGGAAAGATAAAACTTACAGAATACCTGATACATTGGAATGTATGGAGATGAGTAAGACACATGCCAATGAGATTGAGGTTGAATTATTGAGAAGTACATAGAAAGTACATAGTACACCAAACAATTGGCAGCAGCGATGAGGCCAACAACAAAACAATAAATATCAAGAAATAAAACTGTGTGTAGGAAAAAAACTAGCATGGGTAATACATCGATATACTATAAACTGTATTTGCACAGTTATGTAAATATAAATATGAAATATTTATACAAAAGTAATATAAAATGTATTATAAAATAAAATAAAATTACCATTCAGAGGTAACAGTACAGAAAACAGAGTTAAAATTTTTCTTTTCCAAAGAGAAAATTTTATTCTGGTTAGTAAGCACAGCCTAAGACAGGAACATCATGAAAGGACATATCAAGCATGTTATCCAGGGACATAGGGGTTAATTTCAAAATAAATATGAAAATTGATGAAAGGATTGCTTCTGAAAAGGAAGAAATATGTGTGTTTGGGTGGCGGTGGTTCTGGGGTTTTTTCCTTATAAAACTACCAAATAATTTTACCTTTAAACTAAGTGTATGACAAAAATAGTAATTAAAGAACTCAAAAGAACTTTTGCAATATCCACGCTGTTCATTTGTCATTTGCTTCCTTCTTGACACAGCCTATTCTTTCTAATAAGAGAAAAAGCCTATTAATTTTCTTTCTTTATCATTCTTAACTGCTTCAGAAGAATTATTGAATTTTAGAAACTTGAAGCATGATATTAGCTATAATAGGGATTTAAATTTGTTTCCAAAAGGTTATATATATGTTAGAAAATTTCAGGTGACACATATTAATAATGCAACAAGCTGCATAAGAAAAGAGCACCAAGGCTTTGATGTTCCCTACCAAATTTGATGACCCCCCACCAATTCTGATAAAGGCTTAGTGTTAAAGTATGATTAGCGCTAGATACTCATACAGTTGGTTTCTGACTACGTAAACATCAGAAACATGCAGAAGAGAATGGGAGAAGGAATGAATGCAGCAGACTCAAAAATTCCATAGAAATACTTTCACTGGTGAAAACCCATAATACCTTCACAATTTATTGTCATCGGTATTTCCTATGAAACATTTGTGCTAAAAAGAAAAACTTTTGTATGAATTCCAAATTATTTGTTTAACCTAAAACCAGACTGCCTCATATACGGCAGCCAAGAGCATATGTTTCACAAAACCAATAAATTTTTGGCCAAGAGGTGTTAAGTTTAGATTTACCACTTATCAGGAAGTCCAAGGTGACTCCCTGAATTCTTATAACAAATTCACTGAGATTCTGTTATCAGTGGGGATCTTGTAAAGTAGACTGAAAATTAATTAAGGACAGGTAGGATCCTGGCTTTATGTAAAATGTCATTAAAGGTATCAAACTTTATTAAGAAGGCAATTTTGCAATACACTGATATGTGCACTAAACAAAGAAAAAAATTAGTCATTGTTCTCTCTCATTTGTAATCTGACACAAATATAATTTAGTAAAAAGAAGCTTAAAAATCTGAAATACTGGCCAACACATATGTTGATGGTGTCTTATCTGTATTGTATGTCAGCAAAATACAGTATTTTAGGTGGTGGAAATAAGAATTAAAAACATTGCCATACAAAAGTTTTGACCTAACATGTTCACTACTAGGAATCTTTCCTCAGAATTCTACATGAGCACAAACATGTGGGCAAAAGGATGTTCAATGCAGTATTATATATGATGACAAAACACTGGAAATATCTAAAATGTCCACTAATTTTAGAATGTCCAAGTGATACGTCTCAATTATAGAATATTAAAAATATATAGATATGCATACACCCAATGGCTTGAACACATATTTGGCTATACAGTCATATGTCACTTAACAGGGGTATATTTTGAGAAATGTGCCCTTAGCTGATTTTGTCATTGTGCAAACATCATAGCATGTACTTACACAAATAGATGGTATAGCCCACTATACACTGTAGGCTATATGGTATGGCCTATTGCTCCCAGGCTACAAACTCGTACAGCATGTCACTGTACTGAATATTGTAGGCAATTATAACACAATGGTAACTATTTGTGTATCTAAAGATATGTAAACATAAAAGGCACAGTAAAATATGATATAAAAGATCAAAATGGTATTACCTTATGGGGCAGTTCCACTATAACCTTATGTGACTCCCATTATATATATAGACCATTGTTAACTGAAACATCATTATGTGGCATATGATGTACACCAAGACATTTTTTAATGAAAAAAATTAAATATTTTACCCATTTATATATTTAAAAGACATATATGTATGTACATACAAAATTCAATGCATAGATTGGGGTGGAGAAGAATGTACATCTCTTGTTGATAGTGATAACCTCTGGGAGTATTATATGGAATGACTGAGGTCTGAAAGAAGCCATAGAGCATAGTAGCGGAGGGTATGCACTATAGTGCCAGACCTCCTAAGTTTGGATCCTGGCTCTGACACTTAACTGTGCGTCCTTTCTAGTTTCCTCCTCTACAAAGTATCACATGCATTTGAGTATTGCTTAGAACAGACTTGGCACATAATCAGCATTATATCAGTTAGCAAGCACTAAACAAACATTCATCTGTATTTTAAAGGGAAACTTTCGATTTTTACTCTGTAACCAATATGTTTAACTTTTGTACAATATATTATTGTTTTATTTTATGATCTAGAACAAAGAAGACCAAATCCAGAAATGTTGATGCTATTGCTCTAATGATGATGAAATTGTACAAAAATGTAGGAGCATTGAATTTCAAGACCTCCTACCCCTTCACTGGTAAATGAACTAAAGTACTCAGAATAAATAATTACCCCTCTACTGTCTCAAGGGCAGAAAATTATTGCTCTTTGCTCTTAATGAATCCAACAGTGCTGTGTACACAGCGGGTGTGCGCTAAATGTTTGCTGATAATGATAATGGTGAGGATGCAGACAGCTGCGACACACTATAAACCTTAATTTAGAAGCCATCAGGAAAATGTAACACAAAATAGAGCCTTTCTAAATTTTGTCTGCATGGGAAACAAATTCTGTTAGATGATTAATAAAGTAATTCAGCGTACATTGTACTATTGATTGCTTTGGTACCATCCTGAGTTTTTCTCATTAGCATGACCTAATTATTACTTCAGATGATTCAGAGGGCATAGCAAGGTCCATTTCTATTATTTTAGTCTTAAAAGTTAGTCTCCTGTAAGCACTTTCTAAATTAAATGCATAAAATGGTTGTTATCAGCTAAATTATACTTAACCCCTGCAGCAAGATCTGCAGTAGTATGACTGTTTTCTATCTTCTTAAATTGCTAATGCTATTTTGTTTCCATGATGACATACTCCTTTTCTAGGTGTTTAAGTAGTCTATGCATGAAGAGAGTGACTTTACTGGAAAGATGATGATGCCTCTCTATTTTAGCTCCATTGGGGAGTGAGGCTCCAACTACTTATTTAGAGATGATATATCCTCTATTCTGTAATCAATAAAGAAGGAGCCAAGCAATATGAAAGACTTGTCCCTCCCATCAGCAAAATCTGAACTTAGTCTTCACTGATGGAGCTCTGTTTCCTTGAGGCTGGTATGATGGCAACCACTGTGATAGGAAGAAAATCCACATAAAAGATACATTTCACCCAAGACTGTGGAGTACAGGTAATCTTCCTCAGTGGGAGATTCTCCCTATCTAGCTATAACAGGAAAGAGACATCACCTTAGTAATTTGAACAGGAAAATTTCAATATTAACAAATGAACTAATAACAGAATATTAACTCCTTGGAGGGATAAAGTGAACTCTAAAATTTACAGAAATAACAGATGTAGAGAACAGCCACTACTCCAGGGTGGAGGCAGAGCACCCAAAGAAGGATCAAACTGGGAAGAGGGCCTTCCCCGTGACTGAGATTTAGGCCTTATTGCAGAGGGTATAGATGTGCCCACAATGTGCCCGGAGAAGTTTGCTGGGGTACCCCAGGTGGAGCTGGCAACTAGGGTACTGGCAAGATTCACCAAGAAGTTGTCCATGAGGACTCACTAGAAAGTCAGGTGGGGTGCCAGAGAAGACTGAAAACTCACTGGGAAGCCACTTACTGAGGTGCTGGTAAGACTTGCAAAGAAGTCACCCTCTGGGATGCACATGAAGCTCTCTGGGAAGCCAGTGCATGGGGTCCTGACAAGTCTCACCCGGGGGGTGAATGCCACTTACAGTCACACATGGAATGATCCAGAAAGAAAAAACACTCCATATCAGGACAAGAAGCCCCTTCCTCCTACAGTGTACCTCCAGTTCTCTCCATTTACAATAGTAATAGTGTGCTTGCTGCAAGAACAATGTACAAAGTTCAGTTTCAGTATCTCCAAGCAGGGCAAAGAATACTGGATTTGAAGCTCAGAGGCAATTAATTGAAAACTGGAACACTAGCCAAGCCTGAAATATTGGCATTTAGTTTTACTATAAGATCTCCTATAGTAAAATGAGATTCCTAACTTTTTACCCGTTATTCATTGATTAACTCAATCAATAAATATTTGCTGACCATTCACTATATGACAGATATACTGTACCATGGACAAAAATATAGTGGGAAGTGAGAAACTTAGTTCCTGGCCTTGATTTCTGATGGCTGATCTTCTTCCAAGGTCAATTCCACACCACCCTCAAGTTCAATATTCCTGTGACTCTCCCGATCAATCCCCTCCCTGCCGCTCTGACCCCGTTTGTCCCCAGAGTGCCTCAAACAAAAGCACACAGTGTTAATAAATAAAATTATTTTGTTGTTTAAATATGTTTACATAAAAAACTAGAGAGAAAGTGATACCCTAAACTGCAGCATTGGTAATTGGAGACTATAAATCAAGAACAGTAGGAAGGATACTTAGGAAGTAGAATAGGATGGGCTAAGCTGAATGAATAACAGATTTTTAATTAGAAATGTTTCCCCAAGAAAGGGCCCACAGGAAGGAAAGGTGCTTAGAACGGAGATTGGATGGGAAATGAAGGCTCCAGTTTGCACATCTGGAGCCTCAAATGCATGGACAAGGCCTGTTCAAAGGGAAATGTCTAGCTGATGGCTCCTGTTTGCCTAGAGTAAAGGAGAAAAATCTAGGCCTCGTTATCATAAATGAGTTTTCCCCATTCTTAAATGAATGACTGAATGAGAAAAGCTGAGAACAGTACATGTAATGAGATCTGGGACAGGAATGGAAATTGTCTATGTATAATCAAAACACATCCTCCACTATGGATCTACCTCTAGCCTTCATTTTGGCTATTGAGGAAGAGAAAGTTATCTTCACTCTTAGAACATTCACTCCATTAGCCTGCAACCAAAGAAAGGTGAGAAATAGCATTACCAAATCCTTTTTCTTCCTACACTCATGGCCCTAAGAAAAGTCATCTGACATCAATCTGACCAACAGATTTGTCATTTTTCATTTCAATGGAGTTAGTTTGATTAACTCCATTCCTCCATCTTTCACCTTAGAGCTCTTGGTCAGGTGAAGAGAATCTTACTGACAGCTAAAAGACAATGATTTTTCTATGGGGGGGCAACTATTCTGTCCACTGGACTCTCCACGCAAACTCCCTGAAAACAGAGAATATTCCCAGGGTTGACAGAGAAGTGAGAGAAAATTAAATGTAAGATACAAGTAGCTCCACTACTAAAGTGTTCCTGCTTTATGTCATTTGTTTTTGGAGCCACTTCTGCAGTTTTGGGATTACACTTACAAAGCTATCTCCAATTTCAGGGCCATATCCCACCTTTCATACTTTTTAAAATTCTTTAATAATAAAAAATGTAACACTTTTATTTTATATTTCTCTCTCCCATAGAGACCAGACATAAAACACTCAAACTACTTGACTAGAGGTGTGAAGATTTCTTGAGAAAATCTATGCTGGTTAGCATTCATAGTAACAAATTAGATTTGAATGTGTTAACTTATCTGGTTTAAGGAATATTTTCTTAAAGATTTTCCTCAGTTCCCTATTTTTCTCCCCACACATCTGAATTCACATCTTTCTGGACAAGGTCCTCTCAGAACAACTTTTCAGGAAAATGTCATTTCTCCTCTCCCTTAAAATCTGCTCAATTTCCTGACCCTGCCTTGAATAGATTAACTCGATAGTGAGGCTAGAGAAGTAGGTAGGAGCCTGGCCACACATGACCTTAGGAGCTATGTTAACAATTTGGGGGCCGAGCGCGGTGGCTTATGCCTGCAATCCCAGCACTTTGGGAGGCCGAGGAGGTGGATCACCTGCGGTCAGAAGTTCGAGACCAATCTGACTAACATGGCAAAACCTCATCTCTACTAAAAGAACAAAAATTAGCTGGGTGTGGTGGGTGCCTATAGTCCCAGCTACTTGGGAGGCTGAGGCAGGAAAATCATTTGAACCCAGGAGGCAGACGTTGCAGTGAGCCAAGATCTTGCCACTGCACTCCAGCCTGGGTGACAGAGCGAGACTCTGTCTCAAAAAAAAAAAAAAAAAAAAAAATGTTAATTTCAGGATTTAAGAATAAAGCTAAACCCTGGATCCTAAACAAGTGAGTGATGTGATCAGATTTGTGCTACAGGTAACTTGGCTTGCTTCCCAAAGAATGGATTGAAGGCTGACAGACTAAAGGCAGGAAGAACTTTGAAGGGGCTTTGGTAGTGACCCAACTGAATGACTGTGATCTCTGAATATGGATAGTAGTAAGCAGGGCTGAGGCTATGTGAAGGGATTGAAGAGATACTTAGAAGATAAGCTTAGATGGGTTTGGTGAGAGAACAGAGTAGAATCAAGAAACTTGACCAGGTTTTTGGTCCAGCCTTTACTTTAGAAGAGAACTTGGGAGGAAGAGAGAGTTCATGCCTAGGGCAGTGATGGAGGATGACTTTGTTCTTGTGTTACATTTCAGGTGACAGTGGAGCAAACATATGGGATTGGTTGGACATATCAGAAATTAAGCCTAAGGTGGAAGCTCTGTGAACCCTAGGATTTAAGGAAAGCCAAGTCTACAAGTCTGGTGGGACAGCTTCACAGGGATCCGTGATGCTTTCTGGAAAGTCAGTCTAGGCTAAAAAGAGATACACAACTTCAGTTAAAGAACTCATCCAAAAAGGAGCAATGAATTTTGAGCACCACATGGCTTATACATCAGATTATCCTCTGGTAATCCCCTAGAAACACGCCTAGTGTTCCTGGGTAAAAGGCTCTTAAAAAACCAGAATGACTAAAAACTTAATGTGCATTCCCTCCACAATTTTAGTGGACACTCCATGTAGGAGGCATTAGCAGCAGCAGGTTTCCTGGGACATGAATAACATTCTTTGGATGAAAGAGCATCAGCCACAATAGAGGTGCTTTTAGGATCTTCTCCAGTAGACTGCAATGCCCTGGAAAGTTGATGGTGTCTTTAATGGGCATTGGTGGTATTGTGCCTATTTTGATGATGATCACACAAAGGGTCTTAAAAACACATCTCAGTAACGCCAATTTGTACAAATATCAAAGAGGGTCTTACTGGGGAAAAACTTACAAACAGCAAACTGGTAGAACACACTTGATCCCCTGAGCCATCGAGGTCCCAATATTGTGCTGTACTTAGGCAGGCATAATTGAAAGGAAACACCATGAAAAAGGCTCCTTGAGAGACCTACCCCAGTAATGTACTACTTATTTATAGGAGCAGGACATGTCTAGACCAGCATATTTCAACAGAAGCTTTCTGATGCAAAAACAGGGCTTGTTAGAAAGTCTTTGGAGGTTAGTAGCTGGTATCATCAGCCTGTTTATCAGTTAAGCTAACTCTGGCCTGCTGAGCCAGCTCTTTGTTAAGCTGTTAGAAAAGGAGAGAAAATGAGCCTCTAGGGTCTTACAGTCTGTCTCTCCTTAATGTTTGTCTATAAAAGATGTACTTGCCACTAAAAATCTTAGCTTAAAGGGATAAAGTAGTTGGTGCCACATATAGACTAGGTCTAGAAGGACATCAACTACCCCTTAAGAGAGTAAAAGCTTTAAAAATTTCCATGAAATAAAGGTGTTGATGTACTGGTGATGTTTCAGAAATTCCTAGAATCGTCTGGGGAAAAAAAGCAGGTAGAAGAAGAGCCAGAGAAATATTCTTTTGTGACTCAGATATGTATAGCCTGAGGAAAACTGATTATCTTAAAACATACATAGATCATAGGTGGAGATACTTAGTTGATCCAACAAATGGATTTAATGTATATATAATATATAAGTATATAAAAAATAGTTAATTATTATATGTTCCCTCTGCCAATATGTCAGCAAATTTAAATCTGACACTGTTTTACTTAAAGTAGGTGATATCCTGATCATCAAAAGGTGCATTTTAGTTTTAATAGAGAAAATTCAGGTACCATGGAAACATTTTTACTGACCTAGTTTTGTTTCTGCATTGTGCCACAGGGAGGAGTAAATATGGAAAACAGAAATCAGGAGGAAAAGCGAGTAATTTATCTGTTTCTTTCTTTTTTTTTTTTTTTTTTTTTTTAACACCACCTCAAGCTCTATATCGTTATTTTCTACTTTCCTTAAAGAGTTAAATTATCTCTAAAGATTAGTAACTTACATACTTTTACTTATAATCGATAGAAACAAGCCCTCAAATTATATATATGTATGAGTGCGTGTATATATTTTTCTTAAATCTTAAATCTTGTACTAACACTGTAGCAGAAACAAACAAGTGAACCCCCATGCCATTTTCCTTCCTCCTCTTGTTCACGAATCACTCCCACTCCCACAGTCATGTCTGAGCAGACACGAGCTAACCAGCTAAATTTTCTTGGCCTCACTTGCGTTTAGCTGTGGCATTGTGACCAAATTCTCCTCAAGGGAACGTGAGCAGCAGGAATATGTACATTTCCATGGCACTTACTAGATCTCCACTTCCTTTCCTTTCTTTCCCTCTTATTCACTGGTGTATGGGGACAGCTGGATTTGCCACTTTCTAGAGATGGAAGCCACAGTTTGAGGATGACAAAGGTGAACATTCCATCTGTCCCTGGGTAGTTTCGTAGAAGAGAATGGTTATATAAAAATGAATCAAACATCTATTATATTTAAGCTCCTCCATTTTAGGCTTCTATTATAGCAGCTTAGTTTATACTTTAACTACAAGTATCAAACTATAGAAAATTGTCAACCTACTATAGCACTGTATTAGGAGAGGTAACAGTTCCGAAGTCTTTAGCATGCCTTTTTCATCTAATTTATTCTATTCCAATATCTTTTTAACATCCACTTTGCCTTGGAAAATTTCAGTAGTTTCTGGGATACCTAGGGTTTTTTTGTTAACAGTTAAAACTGGCTGATATATTTTTACCTCACTGGGTATTAATATGTATTTTTCATTTTTTTCTAGTACAATATTTCTCAGGGCAATTTACAGAAATGCGCCCTGAGGATGCCAGATATTACTGCATTCAATTTATACCTCCTAGAGAACAGAATGATTACATTAAATTAAATCTCCATCATTCTCGCTGGTATCCAAAGATGCCCATTCTGACAAGGCTGTGCTAGCTATCATCAAAAGAAATATCTCAGGAAATAGGCTTGTAGTGCTATAGGCTAGTCTGGTAAAAAGAAACTTGTGCAGCTTTGCAATGAAACTGTCTAAGGCTCTAAGGAATATAACATAACAATCTCTCTCTGCAAAGGCATGATTAATTAGTGTGCTCTAATTCACTATTCCTTTTTTTCCCACTAAGATAGTTTCCCCTAGCATATGGTAAGGAAAGTCTTATATTTCCTGCTGCCTTAGAGAATATTTGCCATCTGAACACTTTCAAGAGTTATAAATCATACTATTTTACATTGGAATAACCCATCAAGAAGTCAGCAATTACAAGAGAACAAAGGCAACATTATCAAGAAAAAGTAATCAACAAATGGTGCTGGAACAAGTGTACATCCACAAGCAAATATATTTATACACACACACACACACACACACACATACATACACAGACTTTACACCCTTCCTAAAACTTAACTCAAAATGGGTCATAGACCTAAATGTAAAATGCAAAACTATAAAAATCCTAGAAGAAAACAGAGGTAAAAAATACAGATGATCTAGAGTTTGGTGATAACTTTTTAGATATAACACAAAAGGTATAATCCATGAAACAAAGAATTGATAAGCTGAACCTCTTTGAAATTAAATCTTTCTGTTCTGTGAAAGACACTGTCAAGAGAATAAGAAGATAAGTCACAAAATGGGATAAAATATACAAAAGATACATCTGATAAAGGACTATTATCCAAAATATACAAAGAACTCTTAAAATTCAAAAAGAAAGCAAACTCAATTTCAAAAACTAGCCTACACCTTAACAGACACCTCACCAAAGAAGATGTACGGATGTCACGTAAGCATATGAAAAGCTGCTCCACATCATCTATCAGTAGGGAAATAGAAATTAAAACAGTAAGAAGCCAGCCAGGCATGGTGGCTCATGCCTGTAATCCCAACACTTTGGGAGGCCAAGGCGGGAGGATCATCTGAGGTCAGGAGTTCAAGACCAGCCTGACCAACATGGAGAAACCTCATCTCTACTAAAAATACAAAATTAGCCTGGCAAGGTGGTGCATGCCTGTAATCCCAGCTACTCGGGAGGCTGAAGCAAGAGAATTGCTTGAACCTGGGAGGTGGAGGTTGCAGTGAGCAATGATCACACCATTGCACTCCAGACTGGGCAACAAGAGTGAAACTGCATCTCAAAATAATAACAGTAATAAAAATAATAATATGCCATCACATACTTACAGTATTCGAATGGCCAAAATTCAGAATGATGACAAACCAAGTGCTGACAAGAACACAGAGCAACAGAAAATCTCTCATTCAGTGCTGGTGGGAATGCAAAATGGTGTAGCCCTTTGGAAGACAGTTTGTAGTTTCTTGCAAAACTAGATCTGTTCCACTATATGACCCAGCAATAGTGCTCCTTGGTATTTACCCAAATAAGTTGAAAACTTATGTCCCCACAAAAAACCCTGCACATAGATGTTTGTAGCAACTTTATTTATAATTGATAAAACTTGGAAGAAACCAAGCTGTCCTTCAGTAGGTGAATGTATAAATTGTGATACCTCCAGACAAGAGAAAATTATTCAGAGCTAAAAAGAGATGAGCTATCAAGTCATGAAAGACATAGAGTAATTTTAAATGCATATTACCAAGCGAAAAAAGAAACAACCTGAAAAGGCTATATACTGTATGATTCCAACTATTTGACATTCTGAAAGAGTCAAACCTAAATGCTAAAAAGAACACTGGTTGCCAGGTGTTAGGGGAAAGGGGGGATGAATGGGCTGTGCACAGATGATTTTTTAGGGCAATGAAAATACTATGATACTATAATGTTGCACACACATCATTATACATTTGTCCAAGCACATGGAAACTAAAACACCAAGAATGAACCCTAACATAAACTATGGTCTTTGAGTGATAATAATGGGTCAATGTAGGCTCACTGATTGTAGCAAATTTACTACTCCATTACATGATCATTGGGACTGTTTCAGGCCAAGGGTATATGAAGAATCTCTATGCCTTTTGTTCAATTTGCTATGTACCTAAAACTGCTTTAAAAATTAAAGTCTGTTTAAAAAAATATAGCTGCTGGATGGCAGAATACGAACAACTCCAGCCTCCAGCTCCCAGCGCGAGCGACACAGAAGACAGGTGATTTCTGCATTTTCAACTGCATTTTCACATCACACTTATTCCAAAATTGACCACATAATTGGAAGTAAAGCACCCCTCAGCAAATGTCAAAGAACAGAAATTATAATAAACTGTCTCTCAGATCACAGTGCAATCAAACTAGGACTCAGGACTAAGAAACTCAATCAAAACCGCTCAACTACATGGAAACTGAACAACCTGCTCCTGAATGAGTACTGGGTACATAAC
>NW_012114744.1:7227190-7236374 GCF_000951035.1 Colobus angolensis palliatus | reverse complement strand
AGTTGATGGGTGCTGACGAGTTGATGGGTGCAGCACACCAACATGGCACAAGTATACATATGTAACAAACCTGCACGTTGTACACATGTACCCTAGAACTTAAATTTAAAAAAAAAAAGGAACAAAAGATAATAAACTAAAGTTAAAACAAAAAAATATATAGCTGCTTATCTAGAAAGATTTAAGGACACTAACACTTTCACTGTCTTTAAATATCTCTTGTTATAGTAAGCCACACCATCATTACTATTGTCCCACATTTGTAGAGTATTACCTCCAAAAATCTCTGTTCAAAATTTAATTGTGCCATCTTAAGTTTATAATATATAACATGTTAATGTATTGACAAACACAGAATTTTTTTTTTTTTTTTTATTGAGACCGGGTCTCACTGTGTCACCAGGCTGGAGCTGGAGTGCAGTGGTGTAATCTCGGCTCACTGCAAGCTTTGCCTCCTGGATTCAAGTGATTCTCCTGCCTCAGGCTCCCAAGTAGCTGGGACTACAGGTGTGTGTTCCACCATGCCTAGTTAATTTTTGTATTTTTAGTAGAGACAGGGTTTCACCATGTTGGCCAGGATGGTCTCGATGTCTTGACCTCATGATCCGCCTGCCTTGGCCTCCCAAAGCACTGGGATTACAGATATGAGCCACCACGCCCGGCTGAACATGGATTTTTAAAAGATTATCTATGTGTTGTACAGCTGGATTACATGAGGTTTTAGGTCATAAGATATAGTTTTATATTACAGAGAAACATCAACATGACTAAAAGATCCTACAAGGGATGATCTAGGGTAAACTGAGTTGGTCAGAAAGCATCAGGACACATTAGACTGGGAGAACATCTTCTCTGAACTCCAGAGTGGTGTATCCAAACTCCTAACCCAATATTTCCACATGGAAATCTAATGGGCATCTCAAAAGTAGTATGTCTAAAGTAAAAATCATGAGCTTTCCCCTAAAACTTGTTCTTCTAATTTTTACAGAAGCTAAAGCTCAAACTTTGAAGTCACCCTTGACTGTCTGTTTAACAGCTCATATTCAATCAATTCAAAAATTATATTCACCTTCAAAAATCTATCCAGAATCCAACCACTTTCCTTTGATCTTGGTCCAAACACCACCTCTTACCAGGCTGACTGCAATAGATGCATGAGTCAGTTCCTAGCTTTCACTTCCTTCCCTCTACACTCTATTCTCAACACTCCAGTTAGAGAAATCCAGTTAAAATGAGATTTCAAAACTATGAATGAAGAGTTAAGAAAAAAGCTAGATTGAACTTCTCTAATATTCATCTAAAACTGTGCTCTTCAATACTAGCTCCATGTAGTGACCGAACTGTGAAATTATTTTTTAAATTATTTAAGTTTAAAAAATAGATCACTGTAAAATATTTTTCTGTTCAACACAGCTTCACTGATTTGGGAAGAATACATTTTAATTTAACCGTTGAAAAGCTGACATTCACATTGAGGTGTGCTGTAAGTGTAAAATACACAGCAGATTTTGACTTTGTGTCTTAGTCCATTCAGACTGCTATAATAAAAATGCCATAGACTGGTGTCTCATAAACAGAAATTTATTTCCAACCATTATGATGACTGAGAATTCTAAGATCAAGGTGTCATAAGATGGAGAGTCCTGTGAGGCTCCACTTTCTGGTTCATAAATGGCCCTCTTCTTGCTGTGTCTTCATGTAGATAAAGGGAGAAGAATGCCCTTGAGCATCTTTTTTATAAAGGCCCTAAGCCCATTCAAGAGGATTTTCCCTCATGACCTAATCATGACCCTCAAAGACCCTGCACCTCTGAATTTCATCACCTTGGGAGTCAGGATTTCAACATATAACTTGGGGATGATACAAACATTCAGTCAATAGCACGTTCTATTAAAAAACTGAAATATTTCATTACTGATTACATGTGAAATGACTATATTTTTGATATATTGTTTTAAAAGGGATTATTAAAATTAATTGATCCATTTTTTTTTTGTTCATTGTGATCACCAGAAAATTTTAAAAGACATATGTGGCCGGGCGCGGTGGCTCAAGCCTGTAATCCCAGCACTTTGGGAGGCCAAGACGGGTGGATCACAAGGTCAAGAGATCGAGACCATCCTGGCTAACACGATGAAACCCCGTCTCTACTAAAAAATACAAAAAACTAGCCGGGTGAGGTGGCGGGCACCTGTAGTCCCAGCTACTTGGGAGGCTGAGGCAGGAGAATGGCGTAAACCCAGGAGGCGGGGCTTGCAGTGAGCTGAGATCCTGCCATTGCACTCCAGCCTGGGCGGCAGAGCGAGACTCAGTCTCAAAAAAAAAAAAAAAGACATATGTAGGGATTACATTATATTTCTATCTAACAACACTGATTAAGAGTATCAAAGAAACAATGTTGAGAATGATGCAAAAGCACCATTTGAAGACATAATTGCTGATAACTTTCCAGAAAAACAGATCCTCACAGAAAAAAGTCTTTGAATACTATGCCATAAATAATAAATCTGTACCAATCTATATCATGATGAAAATGCAGAATATCAAAGATAAACATAAAATCTGAAGAGCTACCAAGTTTACCAATGAAGTTTGACATTTAGGTGAACAATAAACTTCTCAATACCAGAAGATAGGGTGTTTAAAGTTCCTATGGAAATAACTGTCAACCTATCTAAACTAATTAAAGAGGGAAGACAATGAAAAACAAAAGCAGAGAGAATATATAAATTGCATCAAGGAATAGTGGGTACTAAAATTGTTTTTTAATTAGTATATATAATAGTTATCAATTCTACAAATAACCAAAATGTTCTGCTGAAAAAGATAATTAAAATTCTAAAGAATCATAATGAGATGATAAGCATTTATGGGATAAGGATAAACATTTTGTCCTGGCCAGGAGGAGAATGACATTACCAATTATTGACTTGATTGTAAAACTATACAGTTCTTCACAAAGTTAAGTATAACAATTGTTTTAAATATAAAATCTATAGTTTTCAAATCTGTGCAGGAAAAGAGGGAATATAGAACAGGCAGCAGGAAATGGTGGGAGGAAGGAGTTATAAAAATGGATGTTAACATAAAAACACCAAGTGAAATTATAGAGATAATAAAAGTGTATCAGTAATCACAGTAAATATATAGATTAAAAGCACGCATTAAAGAACAAATATAATCAAATTAAATGAAAAAAATCCTCTTACATTTTTTCCAAGAGACATACAATAGCCATATTGAAAGGTTGAAAATAAAGTTACAAAAGGAGATGTATCAGACAAATGTCAGTCAAAAGAAATCTGGAATATAATATGAATATCAGACAAAATAGAAAGTATATAAATTTTAGTAGGGATAATGAAGAACACTACTTTTTAATATAATTTTTAAAACTGTGAAAGATACTAATCAAAAACTGATAGACTCACAAGGAGATATTGAAAAATCTCCAATAAATGGAGAGTTTCAATAAGACTTTTGTGTACAAAAATAGTAAAGATTTGAGCAACAAAATTATCATGAGTGGTCTATGTCTCTCTTTTTCTGTTTTTCTCTCCTCCCAACCCCCTTCACGCACATACAACCTGATACCTCCAAGTCAGAGAACATACACTCTTTCATGGACCTAAGAAAATAGATTGCTAATTCTCAAAAAATTTAAAAGAATCAATATTAATATATACCATATCATAACATCAAAACTAAGCTAAAATCAAAACTACAAAGTTATTTACGTTAATAAATATATGCCTGGAGTCTTATAAATGGCCTCCCAGGTAACATACAATATTAGTCACAATGAAAATTATAAAATGTTTTGAATTTAGCAACAACAAACGTAGTCCAAAATATAGGAGATGCAACAAACAGTACTAATTGGTAAATTTACGGAAATACATTTAGTTTTTAAAATGAGGAATGATTAAACAAGCTACATATTCTACTAAGAAAGTTGAAAACAAAGAACAAGATAGTGATTAAAATGAAGGAAGTAGTAAAGAAAAGTACAGAAATCAACAATGTAGCAAAGGGAAAAATTACCAATGAAATAAAAAACTGGTACTTTGTGGAAACCAAAGTTTCTTACCACACTAAACAAACAAACAAACAAACACATGCTGAGGTGGTTTGATGAACAAATTTTACCAATATTGAGGAACAAATCATCCTTTTATTGAATTAAAAATGCAAAGACCTGAAAAAGAAGAGTAGCAACCAGACTTACCATATAGATCTAGTCCTTAACACCAAACCAGTAGAGAGAAGAAAATATAAACCAATTTTACTTGTGAATATAAATGCAAAAAATCCTACAAGAAAGAGATATGGCAACTAAATTCAGTACACTATTTTTTTTACTATAAGAATATTATTGGCATGACTGGAATTTGAATGGGGCCTGTGGACTATCATAGCAATGTTTTTCAGCATACAACTGTATTTACTTATTTTGATGGTTGTTTTTTGTATGTATAGGAGAATGAAGAAAGTAGACTCTAAAGTATTCAGTGATTGTAGGACCTCAGGCCCCAACTCTAGTGGCGTAAGCAGGGAAAAAAACTGTTTATACTAGACTTGCAACTATTCTATGAGTTTGTGACAGGTTCAAAATCAAGATATTTTAAATATTTTTAAAAATCAACTTAAAGCAAAAGCATATTAAAGAAAATGTTGCCTTGGTGCAGTGGCTCATGCCTGTAATCCCAGCACTTTGGGAAGTCGAGGCAAGAGGACTGCTTGAGTCCAGGAGTTTGACACCAGCTGGGACAACAGTAAGACCTTGTTTTTACATAACATTTAAAAAATAGCCAAGTGTAGTGGCACATGCCTGCCCTCCTGGCTACTCTGGGAGGCTGAGGCAGAAGGAGCTTTTGAGCCCAGGAGTTCAAGGCTGTAGTGAGCTAAGAAGGTGCCACTGCATTCCAAACTGGATGATGGAGCAAAACTCTGCCACACAAACACACACACATACACACATACACAAATCTGATCTCAATGCTTTTTTAACTTATTTATACTCATTCAGTAATAACTTACTGCTTCCATTATGTAATACAACCTGTGTATGCTGAAATTTGATTCAGTACTATAATGTTATAACAGAGATTAAAAGTATAGAATCTACCTCCAGCAGATTGTCTGGGTTCAAATCCCAGCTCAGCCAGCTGCAGTCTGTGTGATCTGGGCAAGTACCGAACATCTGTTCTTCAGTTTCCTTATTTATAAAAAGTCAGGAAGTAATGAGTTAATATATATAAAGCATTAAAGTGTTGACTGGTAAATATTTATTGATAAGTGAATATTAGCTATAGTTATTAGAGTCAAGCTTTTTACAGAAAAAAAATGAGTTATCATTCTAAATATATTCACATTATACTACTGATAATACAGCAGTAGTAATTACAAACTAATAATATTTTTTAAGTTCATGACTAAGACCCTTTTCACAATAAGTCACAAGTTTTGTTGAACCTACATTACATGTTTGGTTATTAGAAATAGCCATAGGGTGAGAATTCTATTTTCTTTCCCAGGGCTCTAGAGATGATGTACTATTGATATAGAAACAGCAACATTTTGCTAAGGAAGAATTTAAAAACTTTGAAACTACGAGTTAAAGGCTCTGTGCTGTAGATTGATATAGTGACACTCTTGGGACAGAACTTCACAGAGTTTATATGAGCCAGCTTAGATTATAAAAACAATACTAGTGGTTGCCTGGCATCAGGCTATTTTCTGGGAAAGCTGTGTTAATGAAAAGCTGTGTCGATTTTTTGGGCTGGTGATTTTGGGTTCATTATCAAAGAAATATAGAGGGTTTCCTGCTCAAAACCCTTATGCTGAGAATTAGATGACCTCCACGAAACAGGCTCAGCAAATTCCCATGATGTCAGTCCACTGGGCAGTTTTCCGAGGCAGCAGATCATGGCTGTGCCTTCTTAGCAATATTCCCACAAAGTGGAGAAAAGGTTGAGGGGGAGCAACTCTACCCCTGCTGTCCACAAAATAAGTAATTGATTCACATTGAGTCAGTCTAGCAGTACTGTGAGCTTTTCTCTAATAAAAAATCAATTTTGATATTTTTTTCAGCAGAAATACACTTTTCCGATTCTTTCCAGATCAAGTTTATACAGACTCAGCTATTTAGATCCTAAAATGGAAGTTTAGAGTCAGGTGATGAGGCACAGAGCATCATTTCCTGGGAAGGCATGCATCCACTGGAATCTGGATTAAACTCAAAAAGGAGTGTGGAGGTAGAGCGCCAGCCAGGCTGGACTTCATGCTCTGTGAAGACCCTGGTTTATTTTAATACAGACACAGCTAATGCTTGTACCCAGTATTGTCTGTGTTCTTTCCTATATTAGGAAACTTGAGAACTAGCAGAAGACAAAATCAAAAGATTGCATGGGAATCCAAACTTGGTTCCATTGAGAGAGGAGAGAATTTTGGATTAAGTGGATAAAAAAAAAAAAACAGTAAGAATATTCTTCTTACTGTGGACTACTGCTATTCAATTTCTGTTTGGCTCTATTGAATACATTGTTGAAGTGATTTATGCCCCACTTAGACTGTAAGCTCTTTAGGGTTAATATTTATCTGAAATACTCGATATCTGGAACACTCAGCACACAGTGATTGACGTATTATAAATATTTGATTGCTCACTTAATTTTTATTTCATGTATTAATTCTGGTAAGTCAGGCAATTGTTCATCAGCCGATTTCTTTTTCTTTCCTTCCCTCTGGGGTTCTATCTTGGCCTTCTGATCCACCTAGAAGTACTACCTACTAGTATTCCTAGGAGACCTACTTTAAACCACATCAGTCCTTGAGGCTTTCTTTCAAAGTAAAGTCAGAAAGGCACTGAGTTGAATGTTGGCAATGTCTACCTAACCATTGTCCAACGCAAGTGGCCATAGCCAAAGGATTCCAGGCATTCTGGGTTCATTGTCAAGACAATGTCTACTGTGTAGCTAAATGCATTAGACTACCTGACTCCTATCCTCCTAGCTAGCTTTCTTTTCTGTGATTCTATATTTACTAAGCAGTCTTGTAATTATTTTTTAGCTTTCCATGTAGTTCTTCCTGCAAGAAAAGAATGTGCTGCCCATATACACTATAATCTCTTCCCACAAATTAACAAATTAATATTCAAGGTTTACACATCAATTTTGAATTGAATATAAGTTTTCCCCTGAGATGTGGGCAGGAGTGCTAAACAAAAGAACAAAGGAAAAGGAAAAAGAAAATGTCAAGTTTCTGAGCTGCAAGGCTGAGAAACAGATCTAGCATTCATAAATGAACAAATCAACAGTGGCCATCAAGTGGTTTGCTGAGGTCTTCTCAGACATAGCCTGGTGGCTTTTCCCCCCAGATGAGCACATACTCATCAGTTCGTGTGCTTTCCACATACTTGACACACACTATGGTATTTCTCTAAAAGACATTAACGATGTTGCATTTTCTGCCATTTGGCTTCTTGGTCCCAAACCTAGATTTGATTACTAGCTTGGCAAAAGCAATCTGGCTGACATGCATTGACTCTACATCTGGCTAGTTAAGAAATGGACATTTGAGTAGTCATTTCTACAGTCACCATACAATACCACTGCACAGCTCACCCAATCATTTCAGCTTCATTCATCATCCATACACAATGCTGTGCAATTGCTTTGGAGTATGAGGAGAAACTTCACAGAATATATGATTATTTATGGTCTTACCAGTGCTCTAGCCTGGCTGCTTATCTGTGAATGATGAGCACTACCCCGAATGGCTGACTCATTCATTTCACTCATTTTAACAATCCATGAGAGGGACTGACCAGCAGAAAAGCACATAAACCTTTCAGATCATCAGGATGCCTTTATGGGAGTTCAATTTTTTACTATTCTGCTCTTCTCAGTTTTAGTTTTTCTTCTCAGTGTTAGTTTCCACCACCAAACTTACTTTATTTATGCCTTACAGAATTTGTGGTTTATCCTCATGGTAGGTGAGGCAGGTAAGGTAAAGAATATTTTTATTTGTTGAAGAAAGTAGCTTAGAAAGGTTAAATAATTATGGTAAGTCCAACACAGTTAATATAAGACAGAGCTGGAATCTGAAGCCAGATGCAATGGCCTATGAAAATATAATTCATGCATTAGTTCAAACTTGAAAACAGACGTTCTTGCATTTTAGCGTACTATATTTAAGAATCATCTTGGACCCTGACTAGATATTGAACTAGTCGAACCTACTAATTCCTTTTTCCCAAAACAGGTACAGTGAAACAACAAACAGAAACAAAGCAGAAAAAAAATAAAAAGGAAAACGTGGATCTAAGAATCTAACAAAATCCTGTGACAAACTTTTGGGGAAACCAAGGCGCTTGGATTGAGAGGTACAGTAGAGATATAACAATAGGAAGATTGGTTGGATAATAGCTTTTAAATTACCTGAATTCAGCAGAAAATAGAAAAGGAAAGCTAGGAAACACGGAGTACAGATGTAGAAGTGCCAAAAAAGAGATAATAGAAGTTACAATGAAAAAGAAAAGGAAGAAGGCAAGAAGAGACTATTTGAAGAAATAATGAAGTTTTGTTGAAAGACTTAAGACTGAAAGGCCTTAAAGAGACACAGGAAAGATAAGGAAAAACTCACAGCCAGACATAGTATTACGAAATTTCAAAATATGAAAGAAAATCTAACATTTTCTGAAATAACAGAAAACTCCTTAGAAGGAGGAGTTGCTAGGTCTAAGAACATACGCATTTGTAGTATTAATTGATAGCTCATGTTATCCTCTTTAAGAACTGCACCAATTTACACTCCCATCAAGAAAGTATAAGAGACGCCTGTTTGCCTTCAGTCTAGCCAACACAGTGCGTTATCAGGCTGGAATTTTTGACATTTTGGTAAGTGGTATTTCAGTATGTTTTAAATTTACAATGATCTCATTATGAGCGAAGTTTAACATATTTTCACATGTTTAGAAACCATTTGGTATTTATGTCATTTAATACAAACCGCCTGTTCATATCATTGACTCATTTTGCCATTGGATTTTGGCTTTCTATTTATGTTTTTTCCATTTTTCATTTGTCTTTGCTTATGGGTAGAAATGTCTGATCCTTACATGAACAAACATTTGAATACTTTATCTTTTATAATTTATGAATTTTTGGTATTGTAAGAAGGA
>NW_012114744.1:7222045-7224425 GCF_000951035.1 Colobus angolensis palliatus | reverse complement strand
TGATTGCAAAGTATAAAATGTTAAGTACAATAATATTCTGGGACATAATTTTCTGTTTAATAAGAAAAGTATGGCATATTCCAATGTTTTATGACACTTTAAAAAATAAATACAATGTGGCTACAAAAAATTAAATGAAAGAGTTTTATAATTAAATTACTCTACTGCAAATGTGTTTTTCATCCTTGGTTTAATGTCTATGTCAATGACTGAGACAAAGGACCTACTGAATAAAGAGAATGGAGTGGGACAGGAATGAGTTTCACATTTTCCACTTACATTTTTACAAATATTTAACAAGAACCACACAATAAACTTGTAAAAATTTGTAAAAACTTAAACGTTGTAGTAGAGTATAAACTTAGTGCAAGTCAACCGTAGTTTGATAAAGTAATGAAATGGTACATTAAACAATCCGCTTTTTTGGCTATTTAAGTTACATTTCATGTATCCTATTTAATCTAGTCACTGCAATTTATATACATTTTAAAAGATACAGGCCAGGGCCCCTCTATGGTATTCTATGTTTTATTAACAGTTATTGGGGAAAGGGAGGTTCCATGATGAACCACTGGATTAAAGAGGTGTCTTTATGTTTCTAAAATGCTAATGACATCACGCTTCTGTAAAAGGATATAGTATATGTGTTTTTACAAAGTAATTGATCACAGAATACTTTTTTCATAATTAAGTTGAGGAATAACTGGATTCTACAATACACATTTGAGAAAATGCTGATACGGCCAATAACCAAGAATCAATATATTGGGATTCTTTATTCCCTGAGGAAAGGAATAACCAAGAACACATTTCTCAAGTCCTCATCTGACCCGCTCATCACACTGGTCACTTTCTTCTGGTCTCTCTCTCTGTGATCTAAAAGTTGTCCTAGAGTTTGGTTTATATCAGATTAAAAGAAAAATGTATTTCTTGCCTTAAGATATGTCTGAAGCAGACACAAGAACAGATTTGCTTACTACAAACTTAAAAACTTTTATGATGAAAGGTCAAAACTGCAATATGAGAATGTATGCAGACATTTGAAGGTGACATATCTATGCTTTGATGTTTTCCATTAATGCAAAAGCTTCTGTTGGGATGATGGTACAGAGATGAAGTTTGTTATTAAATATCTCATAGCTCCACAGCTATATAGGTGGAAAATTTTTAGTCAAATTTTCTTTGGGAGCAGTAACACAGTAGAATGCAATCCTTAGCAATGTACAAAATGTACAAAATGAGGCCAACAGATACCAGATAACCTTTCACTTAGCAAAATACCTATAGGAAATACAAAATATATGAAAGTGGATTCCAGGGCTATAGAGCACCTCAGAAAAAGTCAACTAGTGCAATCACTCACCTGGTGATTGAATTCCCTGTTTCCACTCTATGGTTTGTTGCCCAGGGAGGTGATGATTGCTTCTCCAGTGATAGTGCCCAAGTAGAGGCTAAAAAGCCAATCAGAGGTGCAGTTAGATGTTGTGCAGGACACTAAATTAAGTGACATTATGATCTCTCTGAGAGAGATGCATATGCCAGTAAGAGAAAGAAGCTTGAGATATCATTGGATGCCTAGGGCCAAAGACAAAAAAAACACACCCAAAATAAAGAAGGGCTGTCCCACTAAAGGGAACTGTAGGAGACAGATTCCCTAAAGATGGGCTGTCTATCTCACATCTCACATGAGGTAGATGACAATCTACCTCACCCCCAACCCTGTGACCAAAAAAACGAGATTTCAATTCCAAAGAGAGCCCAAGCCAACTTTCAATAATACTAATTGGGTAAGGACGTCTCTGTTCCTTTTTTGCTCTTCCTCTTCTGCTTGCTCTGACCTTGGTGGGATTAGACATCATGGTATGGTACATGGTGGAGACACAAAGAAGTACAGATGAGAGCTGATAAAGTTGAGAATTCTTAACTTTGGGTAGAGATTAAAATTGGTATAGTTACATTGGCCAGGAGACATTTACTAACTAGAGAAATTTCCATTACCTGAAAGTGAATAAGAAAAATCATATTCATTCATGATTATGATCCTTTATTTATTCTTGTTCAATTTGTTTTCCCAAGGGAGGCCCAGGGAAGTTGCAAGATCCCAGAGGTCTCTGCACACAGTAAGGTGTAGCAGCAAGAGGATGTACATGGTATATGCAGATGGAGGGACATCTGAACATGTCCTGTTCTTCAGAGAAAGACCGGGAAGAATAAATCAGCAGCAGATACTAGGGTTGATAATAAATAACCAAGGACCAGTTGCCCCCACTAACACCTTCCTAATGCTGGGAATTAATGCATAATTCAGAAAAACACAGAAGAGGGGTAATTTGAAATTGACTGAAAAGGCATTGTGTTGACAGTTGACATTGTGTTGACA